>NC_063188.1:77012452-77039650 GCF_023159225.1 Perognathus longimembris pacificus | reverse complement strand
ACATTCTCCTACTTATGACCTCCTAGCCATAGAAATTCCTTTTATGCTCAAAGGGATATGGAGACATAGGTGACAGGTCACTGAGCTGGCATGGTTTTCTGCTCAAATGGAAGCTCTGTCTGGCACAAAATGAAGGGAAGTCAGATCCTTTGAAATGTAGAGTTTTAGAGATCCTTCCTCCTGAGATTGTGTGTGTGTGTGTGTGTGTGTGTGTATGCGTGTATGCGTGCATGCACGTGCATTGGTGTGCATGTGTGTCATTATTGGATCTTGAACTCCAGTTGCTTGGCTTTTTTGGCTCAAGGATGATACTCTACCACTTGACCCACAGCTCCCTTTTCTCAAATTGCTTTCTTGCATGTACATAGGAAAGTCTTAGCATAGTACAGACTACTTGTCTAAGTTTTGATTTTTAAGCTCTTGTACCATCCAGACAGCAAGGGCTGGTTAAACACATGTGCTAGCACATATGTTTTAACCTTTCTAGGGATGGCTGAGCAGAGAGTTATATTATTTGCAAACTGTGGTTTAAATGACTTACTTTGACATTTAGGTCTAACATACATTTCTTCATGTCTGATCTCCTAGGCAAATAATTGTAGCTCTTTACATGAGGAGAATAAGTTAGGGGGCAGGCCCAAAGAGACCAGGAATGTCACTGTGATAAACTCGTCTGAAAGTACGAAGAGTGGAAAAAATACTCCCATTACCCAATTAATGTTATTCGTTCAATACTGGCCTTTTGTCTTAGCTACCAACTGCACATCAAATTAGTTTCTTTTTTGTGAAGACATTTGGTATTTACAAAAGAACTTTGAAGAGAGGTTAAATAAGTATGAGTATAGTCAAGTTAGCTTATTTTCATATATAAAAATAGAACAATGAAACCTGTTGAAATTGTTTTAGAAGGAGAGTCAGAGAGTGATAGAGGGATGAGTTTGACTATGATACAGTGTTTACATGTGTGGAAATGTCATCACAAATACTCCTTTGTACAACTAATAAATGCTAATAAAAACCTTTAAAGACAAATATACTGCTTCAAAACAAAAAATTATAGTTTTCAAGATAAGATTTGGGAAGCAAAGAACTTTATACCTTAAGTAGTGGGGGTATTTGAAAGCCTTTGTCTTCTAGTTGTTTTTATTTTATATTTTTGACTTGTGTCATGCTAATAGAATTTTCCCCATTAATATAGAATATGCTACAGTGATTTCTTCTTGCTCCCCAGAGGATATCATCTAGTTAATTGGTTTTTCTTTTTATAGAATCCTAAAATGTTAAAGCTACAAAGGGATGCTGGTGTAGAATGTTAGAGTAGCTGAATTTCATACTCAGAAATAATTCATGTCTTTTCTTTAAAAAATAAGAACTAAATATATTAATGATTATAAAAGGGGGAATGGGTCAATAAAGAAGGTGATGGCACTCAGTTTAACTGAAGAATGTTATGTATGTTTATATATTTGTATGAAAATAACATATTGAAATCCACTAAAACTGTTTAAAATGGGAGGAGGAAAGCAGGGATTAAGAAAGAGTAATATAGATGAGTGGATTTGATCAAAGTAAATTATATGCATATATGTAAATATTGTAATGAAACCCTTTTGTACAAGCAATTTATACTGATATTTAGAGATATTTTATTATCTTTAGTTGTACAAAGGGTTCAGTTCAATATATCAGTTTATGTATATAATGCAGCTTGATCAATGTCATCCCATTGTTTTCTACTGCTATTAAAATTTTAAGAAAAATGTATACTATCCTATTGATAACATTTTTAAAAAAATAGACAAATATGAAACAAAAATTAAGAAGTCTCCAATTTCAAAAGACTACCATCTCTGGGTGCTGGTGGCTCACATCTGTAATCCTAGCTACTGAAGTGGCTGAGATCTGAGGATTACGGTTCAAAACCAGCCTGGGCAGAAAAATCCTCATGAGACTCTTATCTCCAATTAACCACTCAAAAACTGGAAGTGGCACTGTGGCTCAAGTGGTAGAGTGCTAGCCTTGATCACAAAAGAGGCTCAGGGACAGCACTCAGGCCCTGAGTTGAAGGCCAACAACTGGCAAAAAAAAATCCACACTTATGGATGTAGCCTCTGTATTGTATGTATGTATGTATGTATGTATATATGTATGTATGTATGTGTGTGACTTTAATGCTAAAATACATCATATCATTTTATAAACTGCCTTTTTCATCTATACTTTGTGGGTATATAGATATAACATCAGTTCATCTAAAATACCACTTTTGATTACTCTTATATATTGTAAATTATGAAGCCAGTCCCCTAATTGCTGGACATTTTGCTTTTTGTTTCCAGTTGTTTTCTGACATTACCAGCACAGCAGGGAATATATCTGTAGTTAAATCTTTGTGCACATTTTTTTTTTGGTGTTGGTCTTAGTGCTTGAACTCAGGACTTGGGCCTGTCCCTGAATTTTTATGCTCAAGGCTAGCATTCACTTCCAGCTTTTTGGTGGTTAATTGGAGATACAAGTTTTATGGACCTATCTTCCCAGGCTAGCTTCAAACTTTGATACCCAAATCTTAACCTCCTGAGTAACCAGGATAACAGGCATGAGCCACCAGAGTCCACCTTTTGTGCATATTCTTAATTGCTTATTTTTATTTTCTTTCTTTTTTTGTGCTGTACTGTTGCTTGAACTCATAGCCTGGTCACTATCTCTCAGCTTTCTTTGATGAAGCCTGGCATTCTACAACTTGAGCCACAGCTTCACTTCTAGCTTTTTAGTGGTTAGAGGTAAGAGACAGACTTGCTAGTCCAGGATGGCTTTGAACTTTGATCCTCAGACCATAGCCTCCTGAGCCACTAGCATCTAGCTTAACTGCTTATTTAGTGTAAATTATAAAAAGTAGAATTGGATAGAAAGGGTAAAGATTGCCTTTTCTACATCCAGAGATATAACCATGTGGTTCTTTACCTTGCTCCGGTTGATGTGGTGGATTACATTAATTGACTTGCGTATATTGAACCAACTTTGCATCCCTGGGATGAATCCAGTTTGATCATGGTGTATGATTTTTTTTTATGACCTGTTGAAGTCGATTGGCCAGAATTTTGTTGAGAATTTTTGCATCTATGTTTATCAGGGAAATCGGTCTATAGTTCTCTTTCTGTGATGAGTCCCTGTCTGGTTTTGGGATGAGGATTATACTGGCTTCACAGAATGTGTCTGGTAGTGAACTTTCTCTTTCAATTTCATTGAAGAGTTTGAGAAATATTGGTGTGAATTCTGTTTTGAAGGCCTTGTAGAATTCTGCAGTGAATCCGTCTGGACCTGGGCTTTTCTTGGATGGGAGATCACTTATTGCCGTTTCTATTTCAATACTGGATATGGGTCTGTTTAGAAGGTTTAAATCTTCATGGTTCAGTTTGGGGATATCAATTTTTTCTAGGAAATCATCCATTTCATAGCTAAAATATGGAACCAACCCAGATGCCCCTCAGTAGACGAATGGATCAGGGAGATGTGGTACATATACACAATGGAATTTTATGCCTCTATCAGAAAGAATGACATTGCCCCATTCGTAAGGAAATGGAAGGACTTGGAAAAAATTATACTAAGTGAAGTGAGCCAGACCCAAAGAAACATGTACTCTATGGTCTCCCTCATAGGGAATAATTAGCACAGGTTTAGGCAAGTCACAGCAGAGGACCACAAGAGCCCAAGAGCTATGCCCTTATGAACACATAAGATGATGCTAAGTGAAATGAAGTCCATGTTATGGAAATGACAGTTATATCACTGTTTTAATTACTTTCAACATGCCATGTGAAACAGTAGCTTCTATTGTTGATGATCCTCTTGAATCCCCTTCCTGTGGTTGTACCTGTACTATCACTGTATCTTATCTGAGTACATTGGAAACTGTGTATACTGATATTAGAACTAGGAAAGTGAAAGGGAATACCAAAATCGAGAGACACAGGATAAAAAGACAAACGAGTACAAAAACAATACTTGCAAAACTGTTTGGTGTAAACCAACTGAACAACTCATGGGGGGAAAGGGAAAGGGGGAGGGGGGAATGAGGGAGGAGGTAACAAACAGTACAAGAAATGTATCCAATGCCTAACATTTGAAACTGTAACCTCTCTGTACATTAGTTTGACAATAAAAAAAAGAAATGAAAAAAAAACAACAAAAAAGAAAGGGTAAAGATTGACCAATTTAAACTCTTGCCAGTCTTGTTCTCTATCACTTGAAAATACTTGTCAGTTTGATAAGTCAACAAACATTTTTTTCATGAGAGTGTATTTCTTTAATTATTAGCATTATTTTTGTGATGCTAGAAATGGAATCCAGGGCTTTGCACTCTAAAGACAGCTCAGTGCAGCAAGTACTTAAACTGATTTTTCAACAAGGCATATTTCTTTCTGATTCTCATTTTTGGGGAGCAGTATAGGAACATTTAAGTCAGGACTTCATGCTTGCTAGATGAGAGTTCTACTCTCTGAGCCATACCCCCAGCCCTCTGTCTCTCTAATTTTTTTGTATGCTGGTTCTGGGGCTTGAACTCATGGCCTTGGTGATATCCTTGGGCTTTTTTATTCAAGGTTAGTGTTCTATCACTTGAGTCACTGCTTCATTTTCACCTTTTTTGGTGGTTAATTGGAGATAAGAATCCTATGACCTTCCTATCCAGGGCTTCATGCATGCTTGGCAACACTCTTCCACTAAACCATATTCTCAGCCTGCCATACCATTTTCAAAAAGGCTCCATACTAAGTAATCCCCAGATCTCAGCCTCCTGACTAGCTAGAAATACTGGTGTGAGCCACCTGCACTCAGATATTTTTAATTTTTAATGAAGGAAAATCCTACTTCCCTATTTACCTAGAGCTAAAAATCTCAATTTATATAGATTAAGCTAAGAGAACTTGTTAATTAGAATTGTAGTAAAATTTGTGATATTAATATGTTTCATCAGTTTCTTAGAGAAGCAGTTGAAATAGGAAATAGTACAGAAGTAATTTCATGATGACACTAATTTATTTTATTTTTATAGTTTGCAAAACTCAGGTTTGACTTAGGGTTTCATGCTTGCTAGAGTAGTATTTGATCATTTGAGGCACATCCCAGCTTATTTTACTTTATTTTTTAAGATAATGTCTCACATTTTTGCCTGGGACAGACTTCAAACAGTGATCCTCCTACCTTGGCCTCCCACACATATAAGATCATAGACAGGTACCACTCTGCCTAGCTAGATTGTTGAAATGGGCTTTTGCTTTTTATGTGGGCTAGTCTCAAATTTCAGTCTTCCATATTTCTTCTCCTGAGGAGCTGAGATGAGCCATTAGCTGGCTGGCCATAATGTTCTAGTGGACCTATACATTGTAAGTTTGGTGGAATTCAAACCCAGTCTCAATAGATAGACTTGTACCAATAGGTCCAAAGATCTATTTTTAACTCTTTAGGCCTGATGCTGTTGTCCTCACTCTCAAGTGGCATGCTTTGAGGCTAGAGAGGTAGTATTACACCAGAGCCATGCCATTTTCTTTTCTTTTTCTTTTTTTGCTAGTCCTGGGGCTTGAACTCAGGGCCTGGGCACTGTCTCTGGCTTCTTTTTGCTCAAGGCTAGCACTCTGCCACTAGGCTATATTCCAAGCCTGCCATGTCATTTTCAAAAAGGCTCCATGCTAAGTTTTGAATCCAAGCAGGCCTATCATGCCACATCCTACAATCTTGTTTTCTAGGAATATCTTGATCTAGTGCCGGCCCTGACTGAAGCTTACAGACCACTTGTTCTGCTGCAGCCTTAGTAGATGCTTATTCCAGTTACTTACAAATAATGGCTCTTGTATGAGATTGCCTGAATTTGAATTCCAGTTCTGACACTTGACTAGTTATGTGTATAGCCTTGGGCAGATCTTCTGTGCTTTAGTTCTCTCATCTGGGATTGAAGAATAATAATGTTCAACTCATAAGACTGTTAGGATGATTAGGTCAGATAATAAAAGTGTATGATATTTAAGATGTTCACAAACATAATCTTGTGATTGTACCATGGTTCTAGTCTAAAAATTCACGTGGTTGGGGTTGGGAATATGGCCTAGTGGTAGAGTGCTTGCCTCATATATATGAAGCCGTGGGTTCGATTCCTCAGTACCACATATATAGAAAAAGCCAGAAGTGGTGCGGAGCTCAAGTGGTAGAGTGATAGCCAGGGACAGTGCTCAGGCCCTGAGTTCAAGCCCCAGGACTGGCAAAAAAATTTAAGTGGTTGAAATCCTTCCTGTAGTGTGTTTAATCTCTAACCATTATGGCTGTGTAGAAGAAAATCTATCCATTCCGTTTTACTAGCTTTTATACATTGGATAGATAAGGACACACATATGAAAATGTGTTGTAAGTTGTAGAATGTCATGCTACCTACAGTGAGGTATTTAATGCTATCATTGTATTGTGCCTGATATTATTACCCACCTTGTCCCTTCTACAGGCCATACTTTATCTTTCCTTTTTCTTTGTCCTTTTTATTGTTATTATAAAGGTGATATATAGAGGGGTTATAGTCACATAAATCAGGTAATGAGTACATTTCTTTTTGAACAATGTCAGATCCATATTTTATCTTTTCTAGGCATTACTTCTAGTGTTCTTCACATTATAAGGTTTTTAGACACTTAATCATCTTAGTTGCCTTACTTGGGATATATCCTAGCTTATCCTTGTCTTCTTTACAGTGTGGCCCCCAAGAACTGACTTGGCCTATATATGTAGCATGTAGTGTAATATTTACTTTCACTCTCCCACAAAAATACATACTTTGTTGTTGAGCATGGTGGTACATACTTGTAATCCCAGCTATAGAAGTGGTAAAGGCAGTAGAGTTATGTATGAGCCAAAGGCCCAGTTGGAATGCATTGGGATAGGGAATAATTAGCACAGGTTTAGGCTAGTCACAGCAGAGGATCGATCACACGAGCCTAATAGCTATGCACATAAGATGATGCTAAGTGGAATGAAGTCCATGTTATGGAAATGACAGTTATATCATTGCTGTAATTACTTTCAATATGCCATGTGTAATCGTAGCTTCTTTTGTTGATGATCCTCTTGTATCCCCTTCCTGTGATTGTACCCGCACTATCACTGTATCTCATCTGAGTACACTGGATACTGTATATACTGGTATTAGAACTAGGGAAGTGAAAGGGAATATCAAAATCGAGAGACAAAGGATAAAAAGATGAACAACTCCAAAAGCAATATGTGCAAAACCATTTCGTGTAAACCAACCGAACAACTCATGGGGGGGAGAGGGAAGGGAGGAGGGGGAGGGGGGGAATGAGGGAGGAGGTAACAAACAGTACAAGAAATATACCCATGACCTAACGTATGTAACTGTAACCACTCTGTACATCACTTTGACAATAAATAAGTAATTATTAACTTAAAAAATAAAAGCAAAAACAGAAAAACAAAACAAAACCACATACATACTTTGTTTCTGAAGAGGAATATTTTACCAGTTTGAGAGATTACTCATGCCGTTGATTAAAGAACCTTTTTTGATGAATTTCCACTAAACTTGAGTAATTTCAAAACTTTCATTCACTTTTTCACCTGTTTTTTTTTTTTTTTTTTTTTTTTTTTTTTTGCCAGGCCTGGGGCTTGGAATCAGGGCCTGAGCATTGTCCCTGGCTTCTTTTTGATCAAGACTAGCACTCTACCACTTGAACCAAAGCACCACTTGCACTGTTTTCTGTATGTATGGTGCTGAGGATTTGGACCCACGGCTTCATGTATGCTATGCAAACACTTTACCACTAGGCCACATTCCCAGCCAGCATTTTTTTTTTGTTTTTTTTTGGCCTCCATCTTTGTGCCAGGTAAGGTGCTGCATGCTGAGAATATATTGAATCATGAGTTCAGCCTTCATCTTGATTACCTTGCAACATCTGGCAATGCTCTTGGATGCTAGTTCTATTTGAAAATAGAGTAGCTATATCTCCACAATTTATATATTATTTATTTATTTATTGTATTTGTGCTTTCTTTTTAAAATTTTATTGTCAAGGTGATGTACAGAGGGGTTACAGTTACATATGTAAGGTACTGAATACATTTCTTGTCAAACTTGTTACCTCCTCCCTCATTTTTCCCCCTGCCTTCCCTCCTCCTCATTCCCCCCAAATTGTACAGTTAATTTACAACATATTGTCTTTGGAAGTATTGCTGTTGCATTGGTTCACCCTTTATACTTTATCTATAAATTGTTTGGACCATGCTTTCATTGTCGTTCCTAACTTGGGTTAGAGATAGAGTTTTTATGCCAGGCACTAGTGGCTCCCTGATGTCCTGTAATCCCAGCTACTCAGGAGGCTGAGATCTGACCATATGGCTTAAAGCAGCCCATGCAGAAATGTCTGTGAGACTCTTACCTCCAATTAGCCCTCAAAAAGATGGAAGTGGTGCTGTGGCTCAAGCAGTAGAGTGTTAGCCTTAAGTGAAAAAACTAAGTTAGAGCATGAGGACTGAGTTTGTTTCCAGTATTGGTACAAACAAAACAACAACAACAAAAAAGAAATAGTGTTTTAATAGTGCTAAATACAGAGGCCAAAGGCATACAGCAGATCTTCTGTGAGATGAACATGGATTAGCACTTATACACATTTTTCTTTAAAAATAATTATCAAAGCCAGACACTAGTGGCTCATGCCTGTTATCTTAGCTACTCAGGAGGCTGAGATCTCAGGATTGTCATTTGAAGCCATCCCGGGCAGGGAAGTCCATGAAACTCATCTCTAATAAACTACTCAGGAAAAGCCAGATGTGGTGCTGTGGCTCAAGTGGTAGAGTGCCTTGAGCACACAGAGGCTCATGAATAGTACCCAGGACCTGAATTCAAGCCCCAGGACCAGCAAAAAATCATCGTACATCATATACAGGTATGGAAATATCAGCAAAAATTAAAATACTGGGGGTGACATTGTCCCAAAAGAAATGTACTCATTACCTGACTTCTGAAATAATAACTGCTCTGTATATCACCTTTCTCATAACAATAAATAAAATACTGAAATTTAAGTTATGGATAAAATGACTATGAATTAGGCTAATTATGGATATTGCAAATAAACATATAGACAAGTCCCATGTACTACTCCTCTGACAATAACATCTGACATGACTATAGTACAATATCAAACCAAGAAATCAACATTGCTCCACTCCATCCATTAAGGGATATGGGGAAGAGAACATGAGCAAGACCATACCTGAGTATGTGTGTGTGTGCCTCCATATAGTTGTATTACATGTGTAGTTTTGTGTAACCATCACCACAATCAACATACTGAACTACCAGATTCCAAATACTGCAGGACTCTCTTGTTCTACCTTATATAGCCACATTCCTTCCCCTTCCCTATCTCTAACTTCTGGCAATCACTAATCTGTTCTCCATCTCTATAATTACATTATTTCATGAATGCCACATAAATGGAACCAAGCACTATGTGTCCTTTTGACATATTTTTTTCCTGTGCAGCATAATTTCCTTGAAGTTCATCCAAGTTGTTGAATTTAGTGATTGTTTGTTCCATTAGCATTCTTTCTAAGTAAGGTTATTCAGTCATAAATCAACCTACTTGTTTAGTACTCCAGGATATACTTCACTGTCTCATGTCAATGTATTCTATAAGGGAATAATGTGATTAATGATCTACAGAAATTCAAAAACACTGACTTAAGGATGTTGCCTTGATCTACCATTTTCAACAGTCATGCCTCTACAGCTGCAGCTATCTGTTTAATATTTCATTATAGACTGCTTTTTTGCCCCATTAAGAGCAGTAGTTTTTATTTTCTGAGCTGTTCCAGAAATATCCTCATGTTAAAAAAATGAGCTATTAGTCATCAGATTAATAATTCTCCATGTTTTGGACTCTATGGTCTCCCTTATTGGGAATAATTAGTACAGGTTTAGGCAAGCCATAGCAGAGCATCACAAGGCCCAATAGCTATACCCTTATGAACACATAAGATGATGCTAAGTGAAATGAACTCCATGTTATGGAAACAATTGTTATATCACAGTTGTAACTACTTTCAACGTCCTATGTGTATGTGTAGTTTCTATTATTGATGATGTTCTTGTATCACCTTCCTATGGTTGTACCTACACTATCTCTGTAATCTTATCTGAGTATATTGGAAACCGTGTTTACTGGTATTGGAAGTAGGAAATTCAAAGGGAATACCAAATTTGAGAGACACAGGGTAAAAAAGGAGAAATAACTACAAAAGCAATACTTGCAAAACTGTTTGGTGTAAGTGAACTGAACACCTGGGGGGGGGGAGGGAAAGGGGGGGAGAGAGGGGGGCATGAGGGACAAGGTAACTAACAGTACAAGAAATGTATCCAATGCCTAACATATGAAACTGTAACCTCTCTGTACATCAGTTTGATAATAAAAATTTGAAAAAAAAAAGAAAATTTACAGATAAATAAAAAAAAATAATTCTCCATGTTTCTAGTCTGCCATGTTTTTTGTTTTTGAAACTTGGGCCTCATGTAACCTAGGCAAGTGTTCTACCACTGAGCTCCACTCCCATCACACTGACTTCTTTTTTCTTCTAGAAAAGCTTCTAGAAGCTTCTCCATCAGGAATGTAGTTGATCTTAATACCAGAGATTATACTTTATCTGGGCCCTGGAATACCAATTTGAAATCCCAATTTGCTATTTTCCATATGTCAACAGCATCTGTTGGGTTCTGATGAACCCCTGCTCATATTTGTGCTACTATTACCAGTTTGAAAAATTATCCCTCTCATTTAAGATGGAATAGAGATAGAAACTGAGTCATCCCACTGGTGTTCTTGTTTGCACACTTGTTCTCTCCCTCTCTGTCACCTGCTCACATATATCTTCTACTTAGGGTAGATGATTGTACCCTGAAAAATCTGCACCTGCTACAGCTATATCAGTTCCTGTAACTTACCAGCATGTTTTCTGTGTGGCTACATTGTGTTCTCTAGTCATTTCTCCTTTAAGGTCACAGGGGTTGCTACTATTGTAAGACCTTTCCCGCACCCCAAATCTTTTATTCCTCTTAGGTGCAAGTCTACTTAAGAGTCACTGTGGTCTCTCATAGAAATTATTGTTCACAATATGGGGGGTATCTTTGTACCTATCTCTTTTCTTGGCCCATGGTGATTATACAGTAGCACTTACAATGATGTGGTTATATTTCTGAAAGTTTCTTTCACTTCTGCTTTAGTCAATCACTTCTTCTTTCTTGGTCAAACTTAGTCACAGTGTTTTTAGTTCCTCTTGTTGCTTCCTGAGCATCCTAAAGGATGTTGTTTCTCTTTTACAAGTTCAGTACAGCCCTTCTCCTTTCATAAGCATATTATTTCCTGGCCAACACTCCCTTCACACATCTCTGCCTTCTAGAATCTTTTGTTCTTTGGTCAAGAACTGTCCATGTATTTGCAACCATTTCCCCTCTGAAATTCTTTCCCTTGATGGCACTATTTTATTTTTTGCAACTCTCTTAAATGCAAGCTACTCTATTCACTGATAATTTCCCAATTTCAGAATGTTATTCAACAACTTTACTTTTGCCTTTTTTCTTTGACTCAGCTATTATTAAGTATTATGTCAACTTTCTTTATTGGAACACACAAATGTTTGATTACTTGCTTGTGATTTGTAGGGCTTCTGGCATCTATCTTAGTCTTTTATGCTACTCTGACTCCTGCCTCTCATCCTGGACCTCATTAGTAGCCAGGTGCCTCCAGCTCCACACACTCATATGACCTTCATTTTTACTCTGCCTTAGAAAGCAGTAATTAATCATGTCAACAACTGGAACTTTTCTACTTCTGAAATTCAGCTTTTCGACAAAAAACTTCTAGCCTTCTATATCCATTGTTTCCTATTCTCATAGAATCTTGGGATTACATTATCACAATTTCCAGTTCCTTCCCTTTTTTTTCCTTACCTTACAACCCTCTCTCTTGCTTTTGCATTATTTCCCACCCAACAAGCATTCCCACCTCCCCCTGCCCTTTGCTCTACCAGCCATTTGATATGAATTCCCACAGTCTCTCAATTCCCTCACGTCCTTCTAGTTCCGCTGCACCTGCACTGCCAATCCCCAAACCTAGATGGACTTTAGCAACTGTTTTCTTCTGTCCACTTCCCAGGCTGTGGACTAAGTACTAGGGAAAATTGCCTCACCATGCTTATTATATCCGTGACCACATTGGGATTTCTAACCACAGCTGAGTCCTCAACGGCTGTTCACTAATCCTTTTTTACACATTCCTACTTGGTTTCCTTTCCAATTTCCCACAGCAACTGTTCCATTTGCTTACCGCACCCTCTAGCCCCTTAATTTAGTCCTCTGTATCTCTAGTTATCTTCAGGAGATAATCTAATTTCATATCTCCTTGCAAAGAGAAAGCCTATTGCTCACAAACTCACTGCTTTCAATCACTTATTTCCATGACTACTTTTGTCTTCATGCTTTTTGTGTGTGTCATCTTTTTCAAGGCTAACTTTGTATTTCCTTTAACCTATTTCCAGCTAACTCTTTTAAGATATTCAGTTCCATTAATCATCTCCATTCTCTTCCTTGTATCTGCAGCATTTTTCTCAAAGAGCTCACTTTCTTCTGCCTGAAAACACGTCCAAGAATCCCCCTTTCATTTCCTCCTCCACATCTTCTTTTTAGTTCTGCCGACCTCACAAACAAATGGGTATCTTTTTCCTTCCCGTTTCCACAAAATATGTTGAAAGAGCCATCTGTGTTTCTTCATCATTTAGTCTTCAGCTCATGCGATGTGGCTTCTGCACCATTCATCTTTCACAGGTTAACATGATTTACAAGTTCAAATTGAGGGAGTTGTGTGGCCCATGATACAAAGAACAGAGAATGTCTGTACATGTGCATTCAAGGTTGTCTGGAACTATTTAGAGGGAAAAATTTTGAGGTTGGAAGAACACAATTCAATTTTATATTTTTCTTCTGTTCCAGGGAACTTCACTATTTCTTTGTCTTTGCTTTTAATTCTTAACTATATGATATTTGTCAGTTTTTCACTTTCTGGTTTGTAGAGTCTCATTAAAAGTATTCCATTTTTAAGCCAGGTGCTGGTAGCTCATGCCTGTATTCCTAGCTACTCAGGAGAATGAGATCTGAGGATCTCAGTTTGAAATCAGCCTAGGCAGGATAGCCCATGAGACTCTTTCCTTCAGTTAACCACCAAAAAGCCAGAAGTAGAGCTATGGCTCAAATGACAGAGCACTATTCTTAGCAAAAAAAAAAAAGCTCAAGGACAGCACTCAAGTCCTGAGTTCAAGCCCATGTCCAATACACACACACACACACACACACACACACACACACACACACACACACAACCTTTTCATTACACATGATGATGATGGTGATGATCATGATAGGGGCCATGATGGTCATGATAGTGGCCATGTTTTGAAGACTACTTTGTACAATACACTGGGATGGATGTTTAAATACACTCTAGCCTTTAATTTTCATCAGCAGTTTAGTAAAGTAACTATTCGAATACCTAATTTACAAATGGGCCAATTAAGGTTCATAGAAAGCAGGTATCTTACCCAAGATGTATGAGGCAGCACAAGCACAGGGAGATGAATCCTGGTCAGCCTGGCTGAAGTACCTCTATTTAATGACTCTACTACTTCCTTCTATGACTAAATGCCAGAAACCACCTCCCCAGCTCCACATGGTGATAACTGTGAGATCATATTTGCTTTCTGGTGTGCCAACTACTCCAGTGACCTTTTTAGCAGTACACGGAACTCAGTATGTAAGCTTGTCAAGTTCTTGGCATTCCTTCTACTATGGATTTTCTTTTTTTTTCTCACATGTAATGGTATTTTTCTTCTTTTTTAAAAAATTAATAATTACTTATTTATTGTAGAAGATCTTGCAAGAAAGATATGACAAACTAGGTCAATATCATCCCCCAAATAGGGATGACTAGTGAATACCATATCAGAGTTATCCTGAAGTACTGTGCTGTTTTCTAGTGAGGCCATTTAAATATAGTTCATTCGTGTTGAATGTGGTGGTATATGCCTATAATTCTAGCATTGGGGAAGCTGAGACAGGAAGATTACAAGTTTGAGGCCACCCTAGGCTACATAATGAGACCCTGCTCCCCAATAAACAAAGCAAAACAAACAAGAATATATAGTACCTTCTTAATGTTCTTGATCAATGTTTGGGTTTCTCTTTTTTTCTTTCCCTTTGTCATGAAGAAATCCTAAGAAATGCCTGCATTTCATCATGGTTGTGACTGAAACCAAAGCCTTAAGTCTGAAATAAACTAGCACTGTTCTTATCTTGGGCAAATTCACTGAAGTTGGTTAACCGGTTAGGTGGTAATTCTACCTCTCATGGGGCCTTTATTCCCTATTTGGATGTAATGCATATTGAATTTTTAGCTCTGGCCATATAAAAAAAATATTAATTATGGTAAATTTGCTTTGGCCTAGAAGGATGTTTGATGAACAACCATTTACTGAGCACAAACTGACTGCCACAAAGTGTCAGCCAATATTCAGAGCTGCTTTTTATTCCAATCAGAGGAGTAAGCTACTTCCAAGACAGGTTCTTTAAGAAGAAGCATCATAAGGGGAGTAGCTAAGAGATTTCTTTTGAAAATAAGCTTTATTGGGAGGAAATACTAAAAGTTTGAATTGACTGTATAGGCCCCCGATCATTATAGTTTCCTTTTCCACATTAAGGAATGAAATAAACCTGCATTCTAAGTGTGTGTAATGGGTTAATTGTCCTACATCATTGTGTGTGTGTGCGTGCGCGTGCACCAGTCCTGGGGCTTTAACTTAGGGTCTGGGTGCTATCCCTGAGCTTTTTTGCTGAAGGCTAGCAACCTACCACATGAGTTACAGCTTCACTTCTGGCTTTGTGGTGGTTTATTGGAGATAACGGTCTTACAGACTTTCCTGCCTAGGTTGGCTTCAAATCATGATCCTCCAATCTTACAACTCCTGAGTAGCTAGGATTACTGGTGTGAGCCACTGGTACCTGGCCTGCATCAAATTTTTATTGACTAATTTCATCCACTTATAAAAGAGAAAGATGTGGAAGAGGTAGGAACTGGGCACTATATATGCCTGTGAGTCAGAAAAGACTAAAAAACAATGCTTCTTGTTGAGTTGTTTATTTTGATAAATAATAAAATAATTTTCGAGGTAACTGGAAGATCACTGGTTATATTTTTCAGGACAGTTTTACTGGGGTAAATAGATTAAAATTATACTGTATAGTATGTGCATTTGGGTTCTAAAGAAAAGAATATGTAGAGAAAATCTGTGTAATAGATAATTAGTCCAGATTAGTTTTCATTTTGGGAAAGGAATTCTAAGGTACCTCTAAAACAGTTTTTATTCATCAATTCAAAGTCCTCCAAACAGAACACCATTGGGAAACTATGATGTGTGGTAGTGGAAAAGACCAACTCCCTCAGTTTTTGGAGGGAATAGCTTTAAAATCATTTAAATGTTTATGTTTACTTGGTATGATTAAGAATTAAACCTGTCAATTTTAACATTGCTGTTATATCTGAAATAAACTTCTGTGATGTCCAGGTTTAAAAGGAAAAGAAAAAGAAAACAAGCTTTATTAATTCCATCAGACTGTAAGTAATGTCCATTAATTTAGTGAAATGTGTAGTAAACTTTTTTCCCCTTCCTGCTTTAATGAATAAGTAATAATGTATTTCTTTAGATTTTACTGAATAGGATGAAGTATATTCTAGGCTCTATTTTAAGCATCATATGAACACTGCACAAACTGCTTGAAGTAGATGTTATTTCCATCCTTCAGTTTTGTAGATGAAGAAGTGAGTCACATAAAGGCTCAGCACCTTGCTCAGATGTTTGTGGGTATAAGTTCATGATGTTGGGATTTGAATACGAGCAGTCATTTCCCACTGTCTATACTAAGCTGAAAATAAGGTTTTCTGAGGGGCCTAGTAAATGTGCCTAGTTTATCATGTCCCATGAGATCTTGTTTATGTTATTGTATCTTATCAAACACCCTGTAAATATCTTTTACTACCCAAATTTAATTGGGTTTAGGACAAATCCTAACGTTTGGCTAATTTTTTTTTTTTTTTTTGCCAGTCCTGGGCCTTGGACTCAGGGCCTGAGCACTGTCCCTGGCTTCTTCCCGCTCAAGGCTAGCACTCTGCCACTTGAGCCACAGCGCCGCTTCTGGCCGTTTTCTGTATATGTGGTGCTGGGGAATCGAACCTAGGGCCTCGTGTATCCGAGGCAGGCACTCTTGCCACTAGGCCATATCCCCAGCCCACGTTTGGCTAATTTTGAAAAAGAGATTGAGTGCCAGTTTTCAATTAAATTTTGCACACCATTTAAATTTTTGTCTTTTTGTGTGTGCTAGTACTGGGGCTTGATTTCAGGGCCTGGGAGCTGTCCATGAGCTCCTTTTTTGCTTAAGGCTAGAGCTCTACCACTTGAGCCACAGTGCCACTTCCAGCTTTTTGATAGTTTATTGGAGATTAGAGTCTCAGACTTTCTTGTCTGAGCTGGTTTTGGACAGTGATCCTCAGATCTCAGCCTCCTGAGTAGCCAGGATTATAGGCATGTGCCTGGCCCAGTGCCTGGCCCATTTTTTTAAAAAAGACTGAAGGACAAGAAAAAGGAAAGAAAAAGAATATCTAAACAACTGAATGACCCACCCCGTTTGTTCCTGATAAACTTCAATCAGATCTTCTTCCTCCATGCCTAGTTTTTTTTGGAGTATGTTTATTAGCAATTCTTTGAACTTCAAAGAGAAACCTAAGTGAATTCATTGGTACTCCTGTCTTTGACAGTCTGATTCTTTGAGTTTCTTGAGATGTGGTGTCATTTTCACTTTGAAGTGAATCCACTCTTACATGAGAAAAAACTTGATTCAGTCAAACTGCTTTTGGCGACTACAGATGTTTGCTTCTACCTAGACTGTCCAATGACTTTGAGTTCCCTTCCTTCTTATCCTTCAAGTCCTCAGTTTGTTAGGGGGCCAGGGTGGGGGGGTGTTCCACGCCCCTCCAAGAGTCCACCACTCAGAGACAGTCTCAAGCAAAAAGATGGACTTACTGGGGAAGCAAAAATTGAACAGACTGGCCAGGGATGCAGCACAGTCTCGGGAGCTGAACTGTGACAGTGAAAAGCGGGCTGACTGGCCAGGGACACAGTGTGGGAACTGCCACCGTGCCCCCAGAGCAGTCCTCTAATTGGGGTTCATAAAGGAAAAAGCATAGCACAGATGCAGGGGCTTGACACAGGGGGTAGAGCACGCAATAATAAGTTCACAGATGTAGGAGGTTGACATAGGGGGTAGAGCAAACAACAAGTTAAGCAATCCATTTACAGAAGCAGAATTTTGGGGTCAGGTTGACCTAATAATCAAGATGGAGTCAGCTCTATTCCCCCCAACATTTCCCACCATGTTTCCCTAATCAAGATGGAGTCAGCTCTACAACAAGTTGAAGTTTTTGCCTCCTGGTCTGGCATAGTGACAATAGCTCCACCCAGGGCTTTCTACACAGCTTCAGCCTTGAGTAGGCAGAAACTTGCCTGAGGGTCTCCTTGCCCCCACAGCACAACACTGCAGCTGCCAGGACTTCTGCTTTCCTAAAAAATGGTTATTTTTATTATATTATTCTAGCTTGGTTTTTGTGCTAGTCCTGGGGCTTAAACTAAGGACCTCATACTCTCCCTTGGCTTTTTTTCACTCAAAGCTGGTGCTCTACCAATTGAGCCACACCTCCACGTTCAGCTTTTGGCTGGTTAATTGGAGATAAGAATCTCACAGATTTTTCTGCCCAGTCTGCCTTTGAACCATGATCTTCAGATCTCAGACTCCTGAGTATCTAGAATTTCAGGCATGAGCCATCAGCAAATGTCTTTTAGTTAGGTATCTTTTGGGAGTACCAGTATGTGTCAGACATTTGTATCCAAGGCTAATTCTCACTCCTAGAGACCTTACACAGATGACTTTATTCTGCCTCAATCTTTTAGTTACTCAGTCTCCAAAATTTAGGAGGAACCTTTTTAAAAACTATATCAGCATGTGCAGTGGCTAAATAGTGTGTCACATGCTACAAAATGTATGGGCTTCTAGGCTACCCAGAAGGACTGAAATAGTCCTGCCAACACTCTTCTGTTGCTTATTCTATTTAGAAGATGACTTCATTAAGTCCGATTCTTCCTCTGCCTAAAATCAGGAACAACGAAGCAATAAAGAGCCAGTAGGATTTGCCTCAGGTTGGTCTGATGATTTCTGAGAATTTGCTTGGCTTTGCAAACATGTGATTTTTATCTATTTTTTATCAGCTTTATTGAGACATCATGGCATACAGTAAACCTGGTATCTGCATGTAGGTTGCATTTTGTTTCTCTCAGCAATATTTTGTATTTTTCAGTATATGTGCAGGTCTTGCATAATTATTTTCAGGTTTATTCCTAGGGTTTCTTGGATGCTATTTAAAATGGAACTTTTGTTTCAATTTTTGATTATTACTAATCTATAGAAATGTTAACCTTATGAACATATGCTGAAATTACTAGTTTTAGTAGCTGTTTTTGTAGATTTTACATAGAGATAATCATGTGTCATGTAGCAAGAGTTTTTATCCTCCTTTTCAGTCTGATGTTTCTATTTTTTTGTCTTACCTGATTGTGCTGGCTGTAAACTACAGTTTAGTGTCTATAAGAAGTACCAAGAACACATCCTGTACCTTTGTTTATGATCTTAGGGAGAAACATCCAGTGTTGCCCATTAAGAATAGGGTTTTTTTTGTAGTTGCTTTTTGTTACGTAGAAGAAATTCCCATCCATTCCTAGTTTGCTGAGTAATTTTGTTTATTAGAAACAAATATTATATTATTTTAAATGACTTTTAACATTTATTTCTGTGATCATGTAGTTTGTTGGTGATTCATGCCTGTAATCCTAACTACTCAAGAGCCTGAGATCTGAGGATTGCAGTTTGAAGCCAGCCCAGGCAGAAAAGTCTGTGAGACTCTTGTCTCCAATAAGCTACTCAGAAAAGGCCGGAAGTGGTGTTGTGGCTCAAGTGGTAAAGTGCTATCCTTGAGCAAAAGAAGCTCAGGGACAGCCCCCAGGCCTTGAGCTCAAGCCACAGAACTGGCACAAAAATATTTTACTATGATGAATTATATTATTTTTCCCAATGTTGAATCAGCCTTGCAATCCTGAGATGAACCCTGCTGGATCTTGATTATTAGTTTAATATGGTGTTGGATTTGCCAAAATACTGTTCGGTTTTGTTTAAGTGCTAGTGGACCAGGTACCTGTGGCTCATACCTGTAATCCTAGCTACTCAGGAGGCTCAGATCTGAGGATTGTGGTTCAAAGCCAGCCCAGGCAGGAAATTCCATGAGATTCTTATTTCCAATAAGCTACCAAAAAGCCAGAAGTGGAGCTGTGGCTTAAGTGGTAGAGGGGTAGCTTTTAGCAAAGAAGCTCATGGAGAGGGCCCGTTCCCTGAATTCAAGCTCCAGGACCAGCATACACACAAAAAAGTGCTACTGGGAGTCAGGTATGGTGGTGCAGACCTGTAATCCTAGCACTCAGGAAACTGAGACAGGAGGATTGAGTATACATTCAGCCAGCCCAAGCTATGTAGGTAGTTTAAGGAAAGCCTCATCTATATATCAAGACCCTGTTTTAAGAATAAAAGCTGCTATTGTTCAGTTTTCTTTCCTCAAAAGATCTTTGCCAGGTTTTACTATGAGACTGATACTAGCCTCAACGATCAGGTGGAAAACAATTCTCTCATCAACTTTCAGAAAGAGTTTAATATAACAGGTGGTTTTTTTTTCTTCCTTAGTTGTTTGGTATAATTCTCTAGTGAAGTCAGCTGGACTTGGAATTGGAGGTGGGGCGGGGTGGGGGTGAGGGAGATGTTCGACTAGAAATTCAATTTTTTAAATAACTGTAGGGTAATTATGCCATCTTATTTAATCTGCTTTGGTAAAATATGCCTTTCATTGAATTTATCCATTTTATCTATGTTTCTAGTTTATTCTTATAAAATTGTTCACACTATTTTCTTGTATTTTAACAATTTGTGCTTTCTATAATTATGTCATCTTTCTCATTCCTGATCTTGGTATCTTGTCCTCTCTCGTTTATCCATACCTATTCCATCTGATTAGAGGTTGATACACTTATTGTTCATCTCAAATAGTCAACTTATTTTTTTGGTTTTATTTGTATTGGTTTTGTATTTTCTATCTAATTTATTTCCACGGTCACATTTACCATTTACTCTTCTTACATTGGGTTTTACTTGCTCTTCTGTAAGGTTTTCTTGGCGCCCCACTGGGACATTGATTTCACAACTTTTTTCTTTTCAAAATAAGAGTATAGAGGTTTAACCCTTCAAGGACTGCTTAAGTAGCATCCCATAATTTCTTAGATGGACAGTTTTCATTTTCACTCAGTTCAAAGTAGTTTCTAAGTTTCCTTTTGATTCATTTCTTTCTTTTGTGGGTTATTTAGAAGCATATTAATGGTTTGCAAATATTTAGGGGACTTTTGCCAGTCTTAATTCTGTTACTCATTTTTTTTGCCAGTCCTGGGGCTTGGGACTCAGGGCCTGAGCACTGTCCCTGGCTTCTTTTTGTTCAAGGCTAGCACTCTGCCACTTGAGCCACAGCACCACTTTTGGCCGTTTTTTGTATATGTGGTGTTGGGGAATTGAACCCAGGGCTTCGTGTATAAGAGGCAAGCACCCTATGCCATATCCCCAGCCCCTCTGTTACTCATTTTAGACAATGTTGTTGTGGCCTATGAACATACCCTATATGGTTTGGAATCTTTTAAATTTATCAGGAAAAACCATTCAGACTTGGTTTTTGGCCCAGAATATTTTACCTTAATAAATTTTCTGTGTGCACTTGAAAAGAATATGCATTCTTCTACTCTTGGGTAGAGTATTCTGTAAATGTCAGTAGGGTCCAATTGTTTGCTAGTAATTTTCAAGTTTTCTACCTCCTTTCTGATTTGCTTTCTACTTGTATCAATTGTTTAGAGGGCAGTATTGACATTTCTATGTTATGGGGTGATCCATTTTTACTTGAAATTTATCAGTTTTTATGTCATGTATTTGAAGCTTGGATGTTGGGTGCTTAAAAGTTTAGGAGGAATTGTTTTTCTTACTATTATGAAATGACCATTTTTATTCCTAGCAATAATCTTTGCTCTAAAATCTACTTTGATGTTAATAAAATTCTTTCAACTGTCTTTTTTTTTTTTTTTTTTTTTTTTTTGGCCAGTCCTGGGCCTTGGACTCAGGGCCTGAGCACTGTCCCTGGCTTCTTCCCGCTCAAGGATAGCACTCTGCCACTTGAGCCACAGCGCCGCTTCTGACCGTTTTCTGTATATGTGGTGCTGGGGAATCGAACCTAGGGCCTCGTGTATCCGAGGCAGGCACTCTTGCCACTAGGCTATATCCCCAGCCCCTCAACTGTCTTTCTATTAGTGTTAGTGTGCTATATTCTTTCCATGGCATTTACTTTTTTTTTTTTGGTGCCAGGAATGGGGCCTGGGAACTGTTCCTCAGCTTTTTCACTCAAGGCCAGTGCTCTACCACTTGAGCCACAGCTCTACTTCTGGGTTTTTGCTGGTTAATTGGCAATCAGAGTCCCATGGACTTTACAACCTGGGATGGTTTCAAATCACGATCCCCATTTCAGCCTCTGGAGTAGCTAGGATTATAGACATGAGCCACCACTTCCCCCGCCTAACCTTTTACTTTTGACTTATTTGTGAAATTATGTTTAAAGTAGGTTCTTTTTTATAGACAATGTTTGGTCAGTAAATGCTTGCTTTTTAAGTCTAACCTGTGGATGTCTGACTTTAATTAATTTTTTTGGAAACAGCTATATTTTGAAATACTCTTGTTTAGATGTAATTTATGTATTATCCAATTTGCCCATTTAAAATGTACAATTTAATGTTTTCATCTTAAATTTAGAGTTGTACAACCTTTGTTGCAATCTAATTTAAGAACATTTTTATTACCTTGAAAGAAACTCTGTGGTTTTTTTTTTTTTGCCAGTCCTGGGGCTTGAACTCAGGGCCTGAGCACTATCCCGGGCTTCTTTTCGCTCAAGGCCACTTGAACAACAGTGCCACTTCTGGCTTTTTTTTTTTTTCTATGTATGTGGTGCTGAAGAATCTTACCCTGGGCTTCATGTATGTGAGGCAAGCACTCTATCACTAGGCCATATTCCCAGCCCCCTTGAAAGAAACTCTGTACATTAGCAGTTTAATCCCTACTCCTTCATCCCTTAATACAGTCCTAGGACACCATTAATTTATTTCTTGTCTCTGTTCTGGAAATTTTCTATAATCATATATCTGGTCTACTGTGACTAGCTTCTCTCACTCAACTATTTGTCTTTCAAGGTTCTTCTATGTTGTGACAGGGAACAGTACTTCATCAATTTTGGGACTGAATATTATTCTAGTATGTGACAGTACTCCCTTTCACATATCCATTTGTTAGTGGATGGGCACTTTGGTTGATTCTACTTTGGGCTATTATGAGTGGTGCCACTGTGGGCATTCATGAATAAGTTTTGGGTGAACATATATTTTTCATTTCTCTTGGCTATGTACCTATGAGAGGAATTTCCAGGTCATGTGATAACCGTGGGTTTAATATTCTAAGACACTGCCCAACTGTTTCCTAAAGCAGCAGCTGCATTTTACATTTCCACTAGCATTGTGTGAGAGGTAACAAGTGTTAGCACTTGTTGCTGTCTGTCCTGAGATATCTTGCCATTATATATGTCTTTTAAATTTCTTTAAACAGTCCTTTGGAATTTTCGTGGTGCTAAATTTGCACCTTTTTGTGGAATTTGTTTCTAAGTATTTTATTATTTTGCTATCTTCAATGTACTTTTATTCTTTGTTTTGGTGGTACTGGGGATAGAATCCAGGGTCTTCTGCTTACCAGGCAAGTACTTTACTGCTTGAGCCATGTCCCTCAAGCCCTTGTAATTTTTTAAAATTCCATTGCAGACTTTTTTATTGTTCAGATTATTTATTTCAGATTGTTCAATATCCATCCCAAACTACATGGGTATTTTTTTATATACTGACCTTGTATCCTACAATCTTACTGAACAAATGTATTTGTTTTGTTTATTAGTGAATTTCTCTATATAAGATTATGCTGTCTGTATTTCAAGATAGTTTTATTTATTATTCTCTAATCTGAATGTTTGTTGATTATCTTTCCTGCTTAATTGCCCTGGCTAGAACTTCTAGTATAGTACTAAAGAGATGATATAAGAAAGTACATTTCATTTTATTCCTGATTTTAGCATTCAGTTCTTTACCATTAATTATGGTGCTAGCTTTAGGTTTTTTTCAAAGATAGTCTGTAATCAGATTGTGGAAATTCTGTTCAATTCCTACATTATTGAGTGGTTTTATGACAAACGTGTTGCTATTCTGCCGTGGGAGGGAACTGGGATGAGGATGATTAGTGCTCAGTGTTCTGGCCTGCTCTTCCTGGGGATATTTCCTCCCCACAAGTAGAGGTTAGCTGGGGGAAGAGAGATAAGATTCTCTACTGATTCCACCTGCATTTATACTCTTTAATGCAGGGCTGTGGGGAGGAATCAGAGGCATCAGTAATCTACTCCTTAGGAAAACTATACCCCTAGATTGGAAGTTGGGAGAAAGAAGGAGTCCTCCCCATCATCTTGGCTGTCCAGAGTGAAGTCTCTGTAACACAGAACTGGGGGAAGATAGTAAAGCTCAGGTTTACCAAGTGATCTATGCTCACTGTTATTGCTGAGATTTAGTAGACTTCCTTGAGTATGTTTCTCCATTTTCTGTATGACCATAAGAAAACCTCCAAAGACTCAAAGTGACTGATTTATTTATTTATATTCATTCATTTATACCAGTGTTGTTTGCCAGGGAGAAAATCTGTCAAGCTCCTTACTCTGGCATTCTGGAAGCCCAATGATTAGGACTTACATTTTTATTTTTTATTTTTTTTCCTTATTTTTTGCCAGTCCTGAGGCTTGGACTCAGCGCCTGAGCACTGTCCCTGGCTTCTTTTTGCTCAAGACTAGCACTCTACCACTTGAGCCACAGAGCCACTTCTGGCTTTTTCTATATATGTGGTGCTGAGGAATTGAACCCAGGGCTTCATATATGCAAGGCAAGCACTCTACGGGTAGGCCATATTCCCAGCCCAAGGACTTACTTTAAAAAAAAATGTTTGGAAATTATTTCAAACTTACAAAAAATTTGCCCACAATGCACAAATAACACTCATATACTTTTTACTCCGTTTCAACTATTATATTTCATTTTATTCTCCCATGCTGTGGTATACATGTGTGTCTATGTATGCATCCATATTTTCTGAGACATATTTTCTGAGCCATACCTTTACATATCTCATGTCTCTTTCCCTTCAAAAACCTAAATGTACATTTCTTTTTTTTTTTTGCCAGTCCTGGGGCTTGAGCTCAGGGACTGGGCACTGTTCCTGAGCTCCTTTTGCTCAAGGATAGCACTCTACCAATTGAGTCACTTCTGACCTTTTCTGTTTATGTGATTCTGAGGAATTGAACCCAGGGCTTCAGGCATGCTAGGCAAGCACTCTACCACTGGGCTACCTTCCCAGCCCTTAAATATTCATTTCTTAAGAATAGAGATGTTCTCTTACACAGCTATAGTGTAGTTATCAATTTTAATAAATTTAATATTAATCTCATTTGCCATAGAAATTTTAGTCATAATTATTTTTAAGTTATACTCCTTTCTGTATGCATTTTATGTTGTAAGTAATATTAGCATAGTGCCAAATACAGAGGAATACATAGTTAAATGTTTCCCTGTTGTGAAATTAAAAAATGTCTGAGAAGCAGCATGTCTAGAGGTTGGCAAAATAGGTGCCACTATATCAGATCAGCAGACCCTGTCTTGTGACACAGGAAGATATATCTTTTCCACTCATATCAATTATGACGAAACACTGAGAAATTCACCTAAGATATAAACTTGGTATTAGATCATGGCCTCAACACCAGGATTTCTGACCTCAGTCGATACTCTTTTCACACTCAATTATTATGCTGAATAAGCTCTCAGCTGCCTACATGTGACTTTTCTATTTTATGAGTTTTACAGCAATTTAAGATTATAACATTCTAAAAGGAAACAAATAAACCCTATACCAGATGTTTCCAGCACCTAGAATTGAAGGCACTGAAGTTTGGTGAGGTTAAGTGGCCATGATTTCTTAATCCCACCCTTAAGCAAAAGAATAAAAAAAGAAGGAAATCTTAGTGCCACTCCCCCCAGTTGCTCCCCACAACTTTTCAGAAATGTTTCGCTTCAGTATACAATGACATTTATATGGCATGATCTGATTACATATAGTTTTAGTTAATTGTTTCATTTTATAGCCACAACTCTGTGAAAACAAGATGACACCTTGTTGTGAAGACGTCTTCTTCTGCCACATCCATCCTTCACTTATACACAAATCTGCCTCTCGTTGTTCCTCACCAATATCTATAGCAATGCCCATGATTTTTTGTCATGTCCAGTGCCAGAGAAACTAGCCAGATGATCTCTCTTTGGTCCAACTCAGATGTCCTCAAAGTTGGATATGTGAAATAGTCTATTAGAATATGGGAAGAAAGTAGTTACCACTTGCTAATTGTTCTATTATTCTTGGTATTCTTTTCCTTTTTAATGGCTTTATAGAGACACAATTCATGTATTATAAAACTCACTAATTTAATGTGTGCAGCCTGGTGGTTTTAAGTATGGTTTATATTCTGAACATTTGTTTCTTATTAGGAAGGAACTCACTGCCCATTAGTAGTCAGCCCTAAGCCCCAGCCAAACTTTAGATTTTCTGTCACAATAGGTTTCCTATTCTGAATATTTCATTACATGCATCATACAAATATGTGGTTGTTACATTTGGCTTCTTTTTTTCCAAGTCCTGGGGCTTGAATTCAGGGATTGAGCACTGTCCCTGGCTTCCTTTTGCTCAAGGATAGCACTCTACCACTTGAGCCACTTCTGACTTTTTCTGTTTATGTGGTTCTGAGGAGTTGAATTCAGGGCTTCATGTATGCCAAGCAAGCACTCTACTGCTAAGCCACATTCTCAGCCCCTTGGCTTCTTTTACTTAGCATGATATCTTCAAGGTCCATCCATGTTGTAGCATGTATCAGTATTCCATTTTTTTTGTTATTTAATGCTTTGTGAACATATGTATTATTTCTGTGATTTTGCTTTTATTTGGTATGAATATTTGTGCACAAATTTTTCTAGTGGACACACACACACACACACACACGTCAGCTATGTCAACTGTGGGGCTTGAACTCAGGGCTTGGGCACTGTCCCTGAGCTTTTTTGCTCAAGGCTAGCTCTCTACCACTTGAGCCACAGCCCTGCTTCTGGTTTTCTAGTGGTTACTTAGAGATAAGAGTCTCAAAGACTTTCTTGTGTGGGCTGTCTTTGAACCGCAATCCTCAGATCTCAACTTCCTGAGTAGCTAGGATTACAGACATGAGCCACCAGTGCCTGGCTTGACATTTGCTTTTGTCTTGTGTACTACTGTATTCATCTATTACTGTAAATGCATGTGTTATTGTTTGAGAGAAACAACAAGATACAAGTTAAGTATGGCTCTGGGAGAAAATGGATTTTAAAAATTTGTTCTGGATTTTTGTGTCATTTCTCTCATTCTGTCCCCATTTTCTTGGCCTTCTTTGACCTGGTCTTTCTGTCAGTTTTCTTCCCTCCTTCTTACTCTTGCCAGCATGCTATCAAGAAAGAAAACATTTACTAATTAGTACTGAAAGGCTAGGTGCTACATATTTAACTCTAAAGCAACTTTATGAAGTTAGTGTTACAAAATTCACTTAAAAGTAAGGAAATCAAGTCTCAGAGATTATATGGAATTTATTCAAAGCTACCCAGCAGTTAAAGGAGGCAGAAGTGAGAAGTGATTCCAAAACTCATGTTCTTTCCATAAGCTGTCTCCCAGATGAAATGTTTATGGTGTTCAGAGAACAGATTTTATTTCTCCCT
>NC_063188.1:76837452-77007452 GCF_023159225.1 Perognathus longimembris pacificus | reverse complement strand
GTGCGTGTGCTTGACACACACACACACACACACACACAGAGAGAGAGAGAGAGAGAGAGAGAGAGAGATTATATCCAGAGTAGTCCCATAAAGAATCTATGTAGGGAGACAAAAAATGAGAAGAAAAGATGCACCCCCCCAAGTTATCCCTAGCGCCCCTTCCCTTTTACCCAGAAGTCCAAACCGTACAAAGGCTGATTTTAGACTTGTATAGCAGGTGGTCGACAGGGTTGGGCCAGCCAGCAGCAGTGTGCTGATTCAGCTGTAATAGAAGCAGCTGCTCTTCTCCAATTGCTCATAAGGCAATCACTTAGAAGAGGGACAGGGTGCAAAGGGCTCTTTTGTGGCCATGGGCAACTGGAGTCAAGCCTCCTGCTTTCAGATTTTATCTATGTTGCAAACCAACGGTGTAACCTGGGGTAAGCTGATCCTTTCAATTCTCTAGGAGACGGACTAAGATAGTGGGTACCCCAGGAGCACTTTGAAATTGAATGGAAGTAGGTTAGCCTCCAGCTGCACCACTTTGAATAACTGTATGCCCAGTGTGGACTTTGTGGGCATTCATCCTATGTAGCCCATGGAGCTGGGCACTAGAAAGGTTTAATGTTCTATTGTTTCTGGCTTAAAATTCTTAAGATGTTTGAAACTAGGGATCATGTGGTTTCATTATGAAAATTATGTAGTTTGTTTCATGTTACTTTGGGGAAAGTAATATGCTGGGGCTTCCAGATTGTTACCTTTTTATTGATTAACATGCTATGGACTTTTGGAGAGATTAAGAAGCCTAGGTTGTATTGAACTCTTCAGGGCCTCTTGACAAGCAGTTGTCATGAACCTGTGTCTCATTTAGTGCTTTTGTGACTGGTAGATGGAAACTTGCAATGTGGGTTGGACTCTACAGACCAGCAGCCTCTGTTTAAATCTTGAGACAGGGAAGACGAAGGCAAATGACTCTTCTGGAGGAGTTCCCTACCTTTTTGCTGTTTGTCTACCTGATGACCCCACCTACATTCTTCTTGTGAATATAAAAGGCTTGTGACATCCCTTTACCAAGGGAAATCTGACCCTTGGGAGCTCGTAATATGGACTTCAGTTTTTGGTTTCAGAATTGTTATTTTTCTTCTTTTTTTTAATCAATGAGAGGATGTATGTGTAATGTTCACTTGGTACAGAGTAAAGGCTTAGTGGATATAGTTTAAAAGGCCTTGACCTCAGTGTCTTCATTTGTAAAATGAAAGTGCTAGACTAAAATGGATGGACCTAGCACAAATCATATTAAGTGAGGTAAGCCAAGCTCAGAGACAAAAACTGAACATATTTTCTCTCATATGCAGAATCTAGATTGAAAATACACTGGGATATGAAAAATTATACAGGACTCTAGGCATTCATACACAGTGAGAACAAAGGAGGATAATCTTACGAGACAAACACAAAAGTGCAATACCTATGTGCATATGATCATATAAAATAATATTTATTGAAAAAAAATGCTAGGTTAAAGAAAGCCAGGTGTTGGTGGCTCACACATGTAAGCCTAGCTACTCAGGAGGCTGAGATCTGAGGATGGGGGTTTGAAGCTGGTCTGGGCAGCAAAGTCCATGAGATTCTTATTTCCAATTAACTAGCAAAAACCAGAATGTGAGGTATAGCTCAAGTGGTACAGTGCCAGTCTTGAGCAAAAAAGCTAACCTAAGTGAGAGTGCTCTAGCCCTGAGTTCAAGCCTCAGTACTGGCACATAAAATATTAAATTGAAACAATCTCAGACTTTCTCTACAAATAATTCCTTCAATTTTCCTTGACCCCCAACTGATTAGACAACCCTTTATGAAATAGAATGTCTATTCTTTATGTATTTCATTGTTTTTGCAGTGCTGAGGATTAAACCCAGGTCATAAGAAATGCTAAGCAAATAGGTATTCCCTGCCCTGCTCTTTTAATATAAGAGTTCATTTCCTTTCTTTATAGTCTTAATTAATTAATTTTGATGTTGAGGTTTGAACCTAGATCCAATCTTATTTTAAACATGCATATATTATCTCAGCTTGTACCCTAACCAACCACTCTTGAAATCTCCTTAGATACTTCTTCCATAATGATTTTTGCTCATCTTTATAAATCTAAATGTGTTTATTTCTTTAGTGAATATGATATGTGGAATGGGTAGATTTGAGACAGGTTCCTGCTGTGTACCCAGGCTGACCTCAAATTCAGCTCCAGTTTCCTAGGTGTGAGATTACAGGGATATAAAACCATGCTCAATCTAGGCATTATTTTAAACCAGTTTGGATGACCCTGGTGGGAGCAAAACATATGTGGAAGAATGGAAGATTGCTTGAGGGACTGCAAGATTAGTGCATTGCTGGAGACCAGAATATTTGATGGAGACAATTGGGGCACAAGTCCTACATAGGAAGAAGTCAGCAAAACAGGCTAGGAGAGCAACTTTGGACAAGATGAGAGAATATGTGTGAAAACAGGTTGAATAAACCATATTTTCTCTTTGTTATATATCGACATAACCTTAAAAAAAAAAGAAAATATCTTCCTCACAAAGTACCATATGTCTAAACAACTGTCATTCTTTTGTATCCCTGTCATTCTTACACAAAGAAAACACATGTGTCCTGCTTTTATTTTATTTTATTTTTTTCTGCTTTTATTTTATTAAGCCTTGCTATAAACCTCTTTTCCCAGCAACTCCACCATGAGCCACATGTAACTATTTCTTTTTCACTTATGATGGCTAGATTTTTGTTCTTCACAGATAGGCTAGAGTTTATTTAAATACTAACTTTAAGATAGTTTTGAAGCATAGAGCTTATTTATTAGGAAGAATGAATCATCCACCATTCTCACATATTGGTCATTTTTATATATCTTTTCACGTGTTTCAAATAATTTCTGTGCGTTTTTCCTGCTTAAAATATAACTCATTTTCAACCAGCCAGACTTTCAACTTTGTTTAACAATGTGTTCATGAATTTAAAAATTTTCCTCTATTACATTAGGTAACCTCTTAATGAATTGATTTTAATTGACAACATTGTATATTTTTGTGGTGTACAGCATGAAGTTTTGAAATAATATACATATTGTGGAATAGGTAAATAGAGCTGATTAACATATATTACCTTATATGCTTCCTTAGGTGGCAAGAGTACTTAAAATTTATTGTAAGTGGTTTTCAAGGATACAATATATTATTCCTAACTTTACCACACTGGGAAATGTGTCTCTTGAATTTAGTCCTCCTAACTGAAATTTTGTATCCTTTGAACAACATGAGTTTTTTTGGTAAAGATTTGGGTTTCCTGCTGACTTCACTTGGTTAGCTATACTTTCTCTACTTTAGCTTTTATAATCTTCTTTTTACAAATACTAATCACTCACATTAAAAGTTGAGTACCGTCTACTATATTTAGGGTTACATATGCAAATATTTCTATGACAGAGTGCTCTATTAATTATATGTCTGTGTATCCCTCCCTTTACTTTTATATTACATTGTTAAAATGACACTAATAAAACTTTGTTAATCATTATAATGTAGACTAATGGGAAACAAAACAACTTCTAAAATCCAAAAGAATTTTAGAAGTATTTTAAATATGTATTAGCCACTGGTCCATAGGCAAGTAGAGTTATATCAAAACTTCATTATTTTCTATATGAGGTACTTTTTTAAAAATCAAAATTATGGCTACTTTTTATCTCTGGTGCTTTCATTTTAAACACTGTAATTTTAATATGCTTGATTGTAGAAGACTTTTCTTTTTAAAATATAGCTTTTAATTTTATAATCTTACTCTTTTTTGTGCTGGTCTTGGGTCTTGAACTCAGGACCTGGACATTGTCTCTGAGCTTCTTTGACTCAAGGTTAGCACTCTACCACTTGAACCACACCTCTACTCTGGCTTTTTGTGGTTAATTGGAGATAAGAGTCTCATGTACTTTCCGGCACTGGCGGGCTTTGAACTGCGATCCTCAGATCTCAGTTCCCTGAGTAGCTAAGTCACAGACATGAGTAACTAGCACCTAGCTTAATGTTACTTTTTGAGGGACTTGCTGTATAGGGAAGGCTGTGATAGAACTCAAGTTCTGCTTGCTGCAGCCCCTCTAATAACCAGGACTATAAGCATGCTCTGTCTGGCTAATATACTTTGTTTTTAATTTAGTCATATTCATAATATGTATGTGATAATTTCTTATTTAAAATAATTTACTTTATTGTTACTATAGAGGTGATATACAGAGGGATTACAATTACATGAGTCAGATATTGAATACATTTCCTTTTGCACAGTGTCTTCTGTTTCTTCATTCCCTCCTAGTTCCTCCTTACCATCTCCACCCACAAGTTATATAGTTCACTTTCTTCAATGTCCAGTAAGCTGTGCTGCTCTAAATTTCACCCTTTACCTCGAGTTCTGTGCCCCCCAACCCTCCCAAAGTTATACACATGAATATATCATAATCATTTCTTCTTTTGCCTTGATGTTGATGAAGTTCTCTTGCACATTGAGTATAAACATATTATTCCACATATTATTTTGTTTGCTTTTGTTTTTGTTGCCAATCCTGGGGCTTGAACTCAGAGCCTGAACACTGTCCCTGGCTTCTTCTTTCTCAAGGCTAGCACTCTGCCAACTTGAGCCACAGTGCCACTCCTGGCCTTTTTCTATATATGTGGTGCTGAGGAATCGAACCAAGGGCTTCATGTATACGAGGCGAGCACTTTAGCACTAGGCCATATTCCCAGCCCTCCGCATATTCTTTGCTTTGTTTTTTTTTTCCAGTCCTGGGGCTTGAACTCTGGGCCTGAGCACTACCCCTGGCTTCTTTTTGCTCAGGCTAGCACTCTACCACTTGAGCCACAGTGCCACTTCCGACTTTTTCTATATAGGTGGTGCTGAGGAATCGAACCCAGGGCTTCATGTATATGAGGCAAGCACTTTACCACTAGGCCATATTCCCAGGCTCTCCACATATTCTTTGAATCACCTGGAATTTTAACCATTTGCCCAGTAGCAGTGCCACTACAAATGAACTATCATTAATCGAAAGACATTGTGTGAATTCTTTTTCCACTATCCATTCCTCCACATAGCTGAAGTTGTTTGAATCCTGTTCTAATTGCTGATTTAATGGCTATCACATTCCTTTGCCTCAGATCCACATCGATGTCTTGCTCTAGTTTTTAATCTGAAAACTTCAATCTTATATCCAGCTCAACCAAAAATAATTATCAAAGTATCAAACCAAAACTGCATCTTGAAATTGCACTATGGGTGTTTTGTTTCATTTTATCATACATCTGTCTTAGCATATCTTCATTCTTTTATTTTATATGTCAATTCAAGTTTAGAAGAGCAGAAGTTAAGTCTTTGAAGAATTGGTTTAAATTTTAATATTAACTAAAGTGTTCCTTTCTCTTACTAGCAGCCTGAGAGCAGCAGCTGTTGAAACTGGAGAGAATATCAAAGGGTACTGAGAATAATATATTTGGGTTACAACGGTGTTTAAGCTAAATGTGAAGCTACAATATGATGGTTTTTTGGTGGTTTTTTTTTTTTTTTCTGCCAGTCCTGGGGCTTGGACTCAGAGCCTGAGCACTGTCCCTGGCTTCTTTTTTTGAGCCTTGAGCAGGCTAGCACTCTGCCACCTGAGCCACAGCGCCACTTCTGGCCATTTTCTGTATATGTGGTGCTGGGGAATTGAACCTGGGGCCTCATGTATAGGAGGCAAACACTCTTGCCACTAGGCCATATCCCTAGCCCCTACAATATGATGTTATCAGGATTGAATTCACCAAACTTTGGTGGCATCATTAAGGAGATAGCCACCAACCTTTGGTAGCATCATTAAGGAAATTAGACTAAGTCCTTGGACCCAGTGTATTTCGCCTCTGGGTTGTATGGTTTTCTAATGCTTCACACTAGAACAAGTCAGCCATGTTATCAGAGGGAACCTAGGGATGAATAGCTTGGCTTTAACTGCCTTTATCAACCATGCTCATTTCTTTCTCATTTCTGTTTTGCTGTAGACAGTTTTTCAGAGTGGCGACAGAGACAAAACATTAGTTTTATTGGTGGTTAAATGGAGATGAGTCTCACAAATTTTCTTTCTCTGGCTGGCTTCAAACTGTGATCCTTAGATCTCAGCCTCCTGCTTAGCTAGGATTACAGGTATGAGCCTCCTGTGCCTGGCTCAGAAACATTGCTTTTGATGGTGGTATCATCTACAGCAAAAGAAGTTGGATGTTTTCAGAGTAAACATTATAAAATCCCTTTTAAAGTCTTGGAGAGGCAAGAGTAGTATGAGCATAGAAGAGCCCTCTGTCCCTGATAGAGAGAATTCTAATGTCTGCTTTCAAGATCCCTTTTACTGCTCCAACAAGTAGAGTCATACGAAATGGGGTGGGAAAGGTTTATTTTTCTGTTTTATTCTGTCAAAGACTGACCCACTGAAAGAATTCAATTAAAGTCACAGTGTGGGGGAGGGGAGGGGACTTTTTACAAAGTTAAAAATATAGAATGTGTTCCATTCATCTCATTTAAAAATTAGGAATAGGTAACATAAAACCCCCTTTTCAATAAACACAGCAAGTGCTTTACAAGAATGAATTCAGTTTTATGCTTTTAGTAATTAAAAGAGGAACAGAAGCAAGGGAAAAAAGAATACACTAAATTTCTTACTAATACAGAAGGATCAAATTGTTCTACTATAGCAACAGCTAGATAATGCCAGTGTTTACTCTTGGAAGAATTGTAAATTACTAGTGCAAGCTTTTGTGTGGGTATAGAAAGCTGCTGCACATTTGAAATTCTAGTTATTTATATTATTGTCCAATTCTTTCAAAGCCTTTCCTCTACCCTTTGTTCCTATTTACATGTATAGAGAGACAATCAACCTGCTTCTGTTTATCACCTGGGATACAACTTTTTGATTCTGTTGTTAGATTTTTTTCCAACCAACGTTATTTTGCTTATTCATTTCCATACATCATTGTGGCATGTTGGGGGCTCGGGACCCCCTTCCCCCTATCTCCTAGGGGGATGCCTGAATCCCAAACTATGAAACAACACTCGGCTTTATCCCTCCCGCCCGTGGAAGGAACAAAGCGTGTTCTTATGGATTATGCTAAGATGAGGAAAGTTGCCGAAACCTTAATGGCTAAATTAAATATCATGTCGTTAAGACTGTGTTTTCCTCCCTAGCTTTATAGATGTATCATTGGTATAGAAATAAACTGTACATAATTTATATACATGTATATATATATATATAAAATTTGGTACAGAGACTGTTTGTTTATGTGCATATTCTTTAAAGTGAATAGTTTAATGAATAAGGGGAATCAATCCTGTTTGTTTAATTATATCCCTGGGATTTTGTGTGTATGTGTGCCAGTACTGGGGCTTAAACTCAGGTCCTAGGCTCGGTTCCCTAGATTTTTCACTCAAAGCTGGTACTCAACTATGTGAGTCACAGCTCCATTTCTGACGTTTTAGTTACTAATTAGAGATAAGAATTTCATGGATTTTCCTGCCTAAGATGGCCTTGAATCAGGATCCTCCTGAATAGGATTACAGAGGTGAACCATGGGTACCTGACACATCTCTGGGATTTTCAGAAGGTAGCATGAATATGTCTTTTGTACAAAGTACCTTTTTGTATAGAAGGAAAGAGGTCTTTTTTTTCTTTTTTTGTATTCCTTTATTCCTTCCTTTTTTTCCCCCTTTTTGCTCTCTTCTTGTTTTTTGTCATTCCTGGGGCTTGAACTCAGGGTTTGGGCACTGTCCCTGAGCTTCTTTGTGTTCAAGGATAACTCTACCACAGCATCACTTTTGGCTTTTTCTGAGTAGTTTATTGGAGGTAAGAGTCTCGTGGGATTTTTCTGCCTTGGTTGGCTTTGAACTGCAATCCTCAGATTTCAGCCTCCTGAATAGATAGGATTATAGGCAAGAGCCACCGGTGCCTGGCTAGAGGCCTCTTTTTGAGAATACCTGAAATTTGAACTATGAATACTTGTTTGAGGATACCTGTTCTTTGAACTTGATCAGAATGTTATGTATGAACAATGTTTTAAATGTCTTCATTATCTAGTTTTATTGCTATTATTATTATTATTTGGTACTGAGGACTGAACTCAGGACCTTATACTTGTAAGGCAGATGCTCCACCACTTGAGCCATGCTTCTAGCACCTATTATTATTATTATTATTATTCATTTTATTCTCAGTTGTAGAGATTGAACATAGAGTCTTGTACTTTCTAGCTAAGTGTTCTACCATTTGAACCACCTCCAACTCTGTCCTTCTTTTGTGTGTGTATCAGTCATGAGGCATGAACTCAGGGCCTGGATGCTCTCCTTGAGCTTTTTGCTCAAGACTAGTATTCTACCATTTGAGCCACAGTTCCACTTCTTTGTTTTTGGTGATTAATTGGAGATTAAGAGTCTCATAGACTTTACTGCTCAGACTGGCTTTAAACCGCCTTGTGAGTAGCTTAGGATAACTGGCATGGGTACCAGTACCCAGCTATATACTTTCATTTTTGCTTTGGTTTTCAAATACAATCTTGAACTTTGCCCAGTCTGTCCCTAGGCCACAGTCTGCCTAAATTCCACCTCCCAAATAGAATAGATGTAATTACAGGCATGCAACATCATCCCCAGCTCATTTTTGAGGTAGAGTGTTGCTAAATTTTTGCCCCGAATGGCTTGTAACTTGATCATTTATGTGCCAGTTTTTTTCCTAACACAGTGGGCAAATATGGCACTTAATAATCATGTGCTTTTGTTCCATTAATTCCTTTTGTGAAGGAAAATGTCTCTTATTATACCTGTAATGCCAGTTACTCATGGGGCAGAGACCTAGAGGATTAGAGTGGAGGCCCCTTGGGTAAAAAAAAAAAACAAACCTGAGGCCCCCTTCTCAATCTATTAGCTGGGCATAGTGTTGTGGGCCTGTTAATCCAGTTGCACAGGAGGTATAAATAAGGAGATCACAGTCCAGGCCAGCCTTGGCATAATGAAAGACCTTATTTGGAAAATAACTAAAGCAACAGGCTGGAGACATGGCTCAAATGTTGGAGCACCTACCTTGCAAGTGCGATTCCCAGTCATATTTGGTAGATACTTGTTTTGGAGTGAGGTTGCAAGTCATTTTTATAAGTTTATTTTATAATTTTATCAATTTGTTAGACTCATTATTTTACAAGTTATTTCTCAAATATCTCAGTCATGTACTTCATATAATTTAATTATACAGTGTGAATATAGTATTTGTCTTATTTTATCTCTTTGTATTATTCACTTATTTTTTTCATTCTTTATTGGCAATGGTCCTATTTTCTTAACATGGTAAATTAGTAGTGGTAACTGCATATCTTTGTGTGCTTTTTCTTTTTCTGTAAAATTAGTATTTCTCTTTTAAAAACATTCTTTTGTTGGCTGTGGGGCTTGAGCTCTGGGTGTGAGCACTGTCCCTGAGCTCTTCAGGTCCAGCTTAGTGCTCTACCACTTGAGCCACAGCACCACTTCTGGTTTTCTGGTGGTTAATTGGAGATAAAAGTCCCATGGACTTTCCTGTACCCGGTGGCTTTGAACCACGATCCTCAGATCTCAAACTCCTGAGTAGCTAGGATTACAGGCATGAGCCACCAGTGATGGGCTAAAAACATTTTTATTAGCATGCATTAATTTCACAAGTGGGATTTCAATGTGACGTTTCCATGTATGTATACAACCTACCTCACCAACCTCACCCCTTCTACCACTCTCCTTAACCCCCATCCTAAAAAAATTCCAACATGTTTCATTGTTCTATTTTTATACTTAATGTATAAAATGAATGCTAAAATGAATACCTGTAATATGCCACTCTTCACAAGAATATTGATGACTTTGAGACATGTATTTATAATATTCAATGAAAATCTACTTCTAAAACCAGGGAGCTGATGAGTTTTGAAGTTGGCGGTTTGAAGCCAGCCTGGGAAGCCTGTGAGACCCTTATCTCCAATTAACCACCAAAAAGCAAGAAATAGAGCAGTGACTGAAGTGATTGAATGTCAGCTTTGAGGGGAAAAGTTAATGGACAGTGCCCAAGTTCTGAGTTCAAACCCCAGTACCAGCACACACACAAAAACATGCTATTCATATAGTTGGTTCCCCCCCCCCACTTATAACTCATTGTGATTATTTGAAATCAGCATTCCAATTCTTTGGAAGTGTTGGTATATATGTTGCTGAGATTGTATTTAGTATTTCCCATCTATATCCACAAATAACAAATCTGTAGTTTTTCTCTTGAGTTTAGCTACAACTCGGATTTAGTAATGAAGCTCATATTATTCTTGTGGAAGTAAACTTGTGGAAGTAAACACTCATAGCAACTGTTTGCATAGTGAAATCACTATTCATTTAATACTTTGTTTCTTTTGAGTTTATTATTATAATTGTTTTATTCAATTTAGATTTCTTATTTTTCTTTGGGTACTTGGACTTTAAAAAGTTAACAAGGATTTTTGGAGCTTTTATGTTTAAAGTTATTCCTTTCATGATTTTGGCATTTTTACATATGGAATTTCATTTTTAAAATATTCTTTTGCATTAATTATAACTAAAATGATTTTTATCTAATATATTTGTTTTATTTTATGTTTCCTTTTTTTATTATGTTGGGACTGCATCTTGAACTCAGGGCTCTGTGCTCTCACTTTTGTCTTTCTGCTTGAGGCATTCTGCTATTTGAGGTACAGCTCCACTTCTGGATTTTTCCTGGTTACTTGGAGATAAGAGTCAATTGGATTTGTCTGTCTGGATGACTTCAAATTGGGATTCTGTGGTTTCAGCCTCCTGAAGGGCTAGGATCACAGGCATGAGCCACTGGGTACCAGCTTTGTGCCGGTTGTTTTTGAGATAAGGTTTGACTTCCTGCACAGGCACAGCCTAATCCTCAAGCCACCTATTTTAGGTTCATAGTTTGGGTAACAACATGTACCCAACTATTAAGAAGAGGCCTTGCAAAATTTTCTGCCTGACAGGTTTAGGCTAGTCACAGCAGAGGATCACAAGAGCCCAATAGCTATACCCTTATGAACACAAAAGATGATGCTAAGTGAAATGAACTCCATGTTATGGAAACGAATGTTATATCACTGTTGTAATTACTTTCAACATGCAATGTGAAACCTTAGCTTCTATTATTGATGATCCTCTTGTATGCCCTTCCTGTGGTCGTACCTTCACTATCTCTGTATCTTATCTGAGTACATTGGAAACTGTGTATACAGGTATTAGAACTAGGAAACTGTAAGCGAATACCAAAATCGAGAGACACAGGGTAAAAAAGACAAACAATTACAAAAGCAATACTTGCAAAACTGTTTAGTGTAAATCTACTGAACAACTCATGGGGGAAAGGGTAAGGGGGAAGGGGGAGGCTGGAATGAGGGAGGAGGTAACAAACAGTACAAGAAATGTATCCAATGCTTAAAGTATGAAACTGTAACCGCTCTGTATATCAGTTTGAAAAAAAAAATTTCTGCCTGGGCTGGCTTTGAAACACAGCCCTCCCATTCTTAGCCTCTCTCTGATACATAGAATTATGGACATGAGCCAAGAGTGCCTACCTTCCCTCCTTCTTTTTCTCCCTCATTTCCTTTCTCCCTCTCTCCCTTCCTCCTGATGTTTTTGAGATAGTCTCGCTATGTAGCCCAGGCTAGCCTCATTTACCAGTGTGAGGATTACAGATATATACTACCCAGTCTAGCTTTATATCCCATTTTCTCCTCATAATTGTCTTTTGTTGGGTAAAAATTCTACTATCTCTTATTTATGGAAAATATCTTTGCTTGGTTATATGATAATCAAACAATGTGATATCATAGAAAAGGACATTTTCCCAAAGTTTTTAACTTTATAATTATATTATACTGATTGTCTTGTTTGGGCATAGTGAATTCTTTAGCTGTTGTTATTTTTGCTTATTTAATTTCCTATTTTCAGATAATGGAACAATTCTTCAGTTAGGCTTGTATTTGTCTCTGTAATGTTGAATTAATCAGTTTTTTATTTTGTAAAATGTAATTTTGTTTTATTTTATTTACTGGGCATTTAAAAATGGGTTTCTGGTAGCTTTTTCATTTTTTGTGCCAGTTCTGGGGCTTGAACTCAGAGCCTGGGTGCTGTCCCTGAGCCTTTGTGCTCTAATACTTGTGTCATAGCTCCACTTCTGGCTTTTGGTGTTTAATTGAAGACAGGAGTCTCACAGACTTCCCTACCCAGGCTGGCTTTGAACTGTGATTTTCTGATCTCAGCCTCTTGAGTAGCTAGGAATGCAGGGGTAAGCCACCAGTGCCTGGCTCCTTTATAATTTTTAAAATAGTGCCCTTGATTTTGGTTTAGAATTTTCTTTCCCCCTTCTGATTCTTTGATTCAAGTCTTGCCCTTTTTATTTGCCTTGGCACACTTCTAAGGAGCAGCCATTTTAACATGCATTTTTATAACCAGCAAAAGTCCAATTTTATTAATCCAATTTATAATTAATATGTAAAATTAGCATGACAATTATCCTATAACTTTTCACTTGCAATGAACATTTTTCCTTTTTAAATTCATACTATAGTACATTTGAAGGATAGATTGATGATGTGGAAAGACACCTTTAATTCTTTAATCATGTTCCTTCATTCTATTTCTAATATTCATTGAATATCCCTTATCTAAAATCGCTGGCACGGGCTGGGAATATGGCCTAGTGGTGGAATACTTGCCTTATAAAATGGCTGGCACCAGAAGTGTTTTGAACATCACATTCTTTCAGATTATAGTATATTTGCCCACATATAATGAGGTATCTTGAAGTTGGGATCCAAGTCCAAATATCAAATTCATTTATGTTCTATATATACCTCATATACATAACCTTAAGGTAGTTTTACCTAATATTCTCAATAATTTTGTACATGAGACAGAACTTCATGTTATAGAATTTTCCATTCATGGCATAATGTCAGCACTCAAGATTTGGATTTTGGAGCATTTTGGATTTCAGATTGAGGGATTAGAAATGTTCAATCTATGTAATTTAATTGTTATTTACTCTATGAACTTGTTAGACTGTCCACCTTATTCTATCTGTTTTTCTTGTAGTCTTTGGTGTTTCTGTAATTGCTATCATTGTCATATTTGAACTTGGCTTACTTTAAGAAATCATAATGATTGAGTCTTATCTTGATTACTGTATTAATAATACTGCTATTCTTCCAAATTGAAAAACAAAACCAACAAATTTAATTTCAAAGGAGCTGTTGTATTGCCATCTGCCAAGATGTCTAGCTTCTTACAATGCCTTATTAAGTCTTTGCTTATAAACATTGTTTTCTGGGCTGGGAATGAGGCTTAGCGGTAGAGTGCTTGCCTTGCATGTATGAAACTTTGGGTTCAATTCCTCAGCACCACATACACAGAAAAAGCCAGAAGTGGCGCTGTGGCTCAAGTGGTAGAGTGCTAGCTTTGAGCAAAGAACCCAAGGAGAGTGCTCAGGCCCTGAGTCTAAGCCCCAGGATTGGCAAAAACCAAACAAGCAAAAAAAACCCATTGTTTCCCAAACAACTTACATGTGATACCTTTTCTAGGACATGAAAATAATTTTTCTTTCCTTAGCTGAATATATATGGATTCATTTGTATGTTTGATTATAATATATAATATTATATAGTTAATATGTACTATATATGTAATATATTCTATGCATTTTTTCATATATATGTGTGTGTGTGTGTGTGTGTGTGTGTGTGTGTGTGTGTGTGTACTAGAGCTTGAATTCGGATTCGGGCCTGGGCACTATCCCTTAGCTTTTTCCACTCAAGGATGGCCCTCTACCACTTGATTGACCTCTCCAGTCTAGCTTTTTTTTCTGGTTAATTGGAGATAAGAATGTCACAAACTTTCCTACCTAGGCTGCCTCTGAATCTCAATCCTTAATTCTCAACCTCCTGAGTAGGTAGGCTTCAGGCATGAGGTCCTGGCATCCAGCCCAAATGATATTCTCATTCTTAATGACATCTCTACCTGCCCTATGACTCAAAAATATTTCATTGACTAAGGTCTGTCGATATCATCTGTTTATTGAAATTTCTAGAAGTGTGACCTTGTTAGATTCCAGAGCCACATAGTACTTTGTATCTTCCAAATTTGCTCAAGGATTCTTCCAAATTTGTTCAAGGATGTCAGTAGTTCCCTTACATTTAGATGTTTTCTTATCTTTCATAGCCAGCCCCTTTGCAGGATAAGCAGTGCAGGTCTCATACAAGATGGATGGTATATTATCAGACAAGACCTTTCTCAACCAGATTCAGGAAGAAATTTATCAATATGTGACTTTAAAATTTCTAAGAGAATGCCTTTGTATAAAAGCAGTCTATTAAGTACTGCTTATTAAATCTACCCCTGGTAGGGACAAGTATGACAAGGGGGAAATAACAGCTTGCATGGAAGATGCCCTTGGAACAAAGTGAATGTTCACAGACCATTGGTGTTATAATTGTAAACTTAATATGATGGCGTTTCTAAGGAACCATAAAACATTCTTCTTGGAGGTCACAAGTTACAGCATCTTAATTAGGCTCTGTTCAGATAACATTTTGTTTCCTGGGGCTTTGAGAGGGAGATTCAGGGTATCTGGGTGGGAGGCCATTTTAACACATGTTTAATAAATTATCTTCTCTTTCCCCCTTCTAAAAGTGGGTCTTTCACCAATACACAGCAAGAACTTGATTTATTTATTTATGTATTAAGTCAATTGATTAGAGTCTAGGTACCTATAATGCACCCACTTTCCAACATTGCCCTGTCACAGAACTCATTATCAACTATGTAGAGTTGACCAGGTTTTGGTTTGGCTATCTTTGGCAGCCATTTTGTGGTGATTCACAATAGGGAGTTCCAGCCCTGATTTTATGATTTCATGGGTTGTCATGTGTTAGGAGTATTGTGAAACCTCAAAAATTGTTTTTACTTTACTCTTTCTACACACACACACACACACACACACACACACACACACACACACACACACACACACCCCATCTAATATTTTTTCCTTTAGAGGTTAGAAACATTACATTGAGAGTATGTGTTACAGTTTGCCCCAAATCTTGGAAATTGCCAAATTAGCCTAGTTTAGGAAGTGGTCTACTCTGCACAACCCTTGATCAGTGAATACTTTCTCCTATATGTATATAGTTGCAGGGTTATACCTTTATTGGTCATGTGCCAGTAGCCCATAAGCAGTTATATTTCAATCTCAACCAGCAATTTTATTCAAATAACTGGAACACTCTTTGTTTAAGCACTTTCTGGTAATAAGGTTAATGATGTTGCAAAGTTAGCCAGAGAATGCTGATCTTTGAATTTTTTCAATTAAAATATAACACACAGAAAATTGTGCACAAATCTAGAGTTACAATTCTGTGATTTACTGAAAAGTGAACACACTTGTGTAACCAAGGTGAGAATTTGCCTGGGAACATTCTTTCCTTTCTTTCACAGCCTCAATGGAGGTTTCTTAAACACATGGCATTAGTGGGAGTGTATGTTATGAAGTGTAAATAGTAATCAATGTGCAGAGGTGCTACACAGTTGAATGAATTAAGCCTTTGACTTGTCTCATTGTCCTCAGATCATTGACGCCATCTGTCTGGCAGCACAAATTCTGACAACTTCTTAGATCTATAGGGTCTTTCAGTTCATTTATTTTTTTTAAAAAGGGATTTCCAGGTGTTTTGAATTATATTTAGTTGTGGTTAGTGGTAAATTTATGAGCTGGCAGGCTACATCTTCTTGACTTGTGCCATATATAGAATCTGCAAAAAGGTTTCAGTGTCTTTCCCTCCATCTCCCTCTGTATGCATGTGTGTTGTACATGTGTAATGTATGTGTATGAATATTGATATATGTACACAAATATCAAATGTTCAAATGGGCAGTACCTCTACACATGGATTGCTATTAACACTCCAGATAATATTATACACACACACATGCACACACACACACACACACATAATTTTTGCCTTTCAAGTTTCAGTTTGGTAAAAGATTGAAATAGTTCCCATTTTCTGAGTATGACTGCTTTCCTTAAGCTTTTAAGAGTCAAGTTTTGAGGGAGGGCATAGAAATGGAAGGACAAAGGGTAAACAGATGCAGGTGTGGTACTCACTGGACACTATGTTGAAAACTTGTGGGTGGAGACAGGAGGGAAAAACAGATGAAGAAGAAAAACAGAGAGAAGAGATGACATTGTTCAAAAAGAAATGTACTCTTTACCTGACTTAGGTATCTGTAACCCCTCTGTACATCATCTTTATAACGACAATAAACAATTGAAAAAAGGCAAGTTTTGGCATACTACTTGGTATCTGGCCCCAGGATTGGCTACAACCCTCATAAAGTACCTGTGGCTAGGAACCATGCCTATTTTCTTCTGTAAGGCCTATGTGGTTTGTAGGATTGGTATTTTAACCAACACCCATATTAAAATTCCCAGTGATGATGTAGGTGCATCACTAGTAAACATTCCAAAAGTCTCTTTTTAAGAAAGAGAAGATATACTTAAATGTCATTCTCAATAGGGTGCTGGTGACTCACACCTGTAATCCTAGCTAATCAGGAGGCTGAGATCTGAGGAAAGTCTGTGACACTCTTACCCAATTAACCAGCAAAAAGCCAGAAGCGGACCTGTTATTCAATTGGTAGAGCCACCAGTCTTGGGTTGGAAAAGCTAAGGGACAGCCACCAGGCCGTAAGTTCAAGCCCTAGTACTGACAAAGAAGTAAAATGATCATTCTCATGGATTGTGTCAGGGAGAAAAGTGGTCACATGGCCAATCTATTGCACCCCACCTATCACTTGGCTAGGACAATATACTGAGTGTCCTACATGTTGTTTTCCTCATTTTTTACATCTCCCAGCAATAATATCTTAACGCTGTGTAACATTAACTTTGAGGCCAAGTACCAGCCACTTTTTATAAAATTATATTTTATTTTACCTTTATTGTCATGTCCAGCCACTTTTTAAGGTTACTTTTTAATGGAATTCATTTGCTTACCCATGTGATTAATTGAGGTATGTATTGTGACTATGAAGTGTGCATATATGTGGGGCTATAATTTTTCTTTGATTTATGAAGTAGTTAATTAAGTTCTGTTGGCCCACAAAAAGCTGCTGTTGCAGTTACTATTAGGCAGAGTATGATAGGGTGTGTGGTTGATGTGCTGTTCTTTCCGTGAGCTAACTATGGAAGACTTGTTCTTTAGTGGCTGGGTGATGGGTTAAGCAATAAGATAGTTTAAACAGATTAAGAATCCAGCAAGACAAGTTAGGAACCAGACTCCTGTGAACTTCTGGCATTCAAGAGAGATGTTCTGGGCCCCAGTAGATTTTGGATCTCTTTCTCCCTTGGCTTATAGTCTTTATACTAGACATTTAAGGTTTCTTCCCCACACCCACCTTCTCTCCACCATCAGGGTCAGCCTCAGAGCAGTGTTTCCCTAGAGACCTGAAGAGGAAGGGTTTCCGGTTGTCCTTGCTTTTTTAATTTAAAGGCTTTGTTTAAACCTGAATACTAAAGTTGAGGGGGAGAAGCAGTTTTTCCATGTGTAAGGAAGTATCTGGCTGCTTTTTGTGCTCTTTTGTTACCAAACTTCTACAGTAGTACACTTTTTGCGCTATGTAATGTGGGTTTTTTAAAAAATGTGTTATATCCCAGGAAAGGAACAGAGGAGAAACTGGATTATGACTCTCTTGAGCTCTTCTAGATTTATTATGTGATCACTGAGGAGAGAAATAAGAGCAGAGGGTTTTTTAAAAAAATAATTTTTGTGCTCATCTAGGGGCTTGAATTTAGGGCCTAGGCTTTGTCCCTGAGATTTTGTGCTCAAGGCTAGCACGCTCCCACTGCAGTGCCACAGCTCCACGTCTGGCTTCTTTGATAGCTAATTGGAGATAAGAGTCTTAAGGATTTTCTTGTCTAGGCTGGCTTAAAACTGTGATCCTCAGAATTCAGCTTGCTGAATTGCTAGGATTACAGGTGTGAGCCACTGGCACCTGGCAAGAGCAGAGTTTTTTAAATTGAATACCATAGCTCATGGTGATTGCACACACCTATAACCCCAGTACTCAGGAAGCTGAGGCAGGAGGATTGCAGAACCCCCCCCCCCAGACTGCATAGTGAAACCCCATCTCAAAAAAGATAGAAAACACTAGGTACCAGTGGCTCATGCCTGTAATCCTAGGTACTCAGGAAGCTGAGCTATAAGGATTGTGGTTCAAAGCCAGCCCAGGTAGGAAAGTCTTTATCTCCAATAAACTACTCAAAAAGCCAGAAGTGGAGCTGTGGCTCAAGTGGTAAAGTGCTAGCCTTGAGCAAAAAGAGACTCAAGGACAGTGCCCAGGCCCTGAGTTCAAGCCCCAGGACCAGAGCGCTCTCTCCCTCTCCCTCTCCCTCCTCCCCCTCTCTCTCACACACACAGAAAACAGTAGCATAGTTTGAGCAATAATCATTGTATGATTCAAAAGCATTTCTTGAGCATCCATTTTGTATCTAACTCTGAAAACTATGCTCCAAGCCTTGATTATTATTTAAAAACAGTGGAGGGGTGGCTGTAGACTATGAGAATATAATAAATAGTGAGTAGCCTGATTCTAAGAGAATTTAGGAAAGGTAGAATAGAAAAACAAGTGGACCTGAATTGGCCTTTTAAACACAGTTAATATTTGGATATGACCATTCACTCTGGCCCAGAAACACAAGTCTTGTTGGGAGTCACTGGTGGGGGTATGAACATGAGAAAGTTGGGTTGACCAGGGAAAATGGTGTGGAGAGCTGGGATGTGGGGAAGTCTGTGATGGAATGTGGTCAACATTCCAGAAGATGGAATGGCCTTAGAGAGGAATAACTGAAGGAAGGAATGTGCAAAGCAGTCAGGATGTCTGTTTATGGAAAGAGTGGGGATAGGACGTAAAAGAATAGCAAGGCATTGGTGGCTCACACCTGTAATCCTAACTTCTCAGGAGGCTGAAATCAGAGGATCATGGGCAGAAAAGTCCATGTGACTCTTATCTCCAATTAACTAGCAGGCTGGAAGTAGAGCTGTGGCTCCAGTGGTACAGCTCTAGCTTGGAGGGAAAAATCCAACCAAGGGCCCAAGGCCCTGAGTTCACCCAGTAGGGGTACACACACACACACACACACACACACACACACACACACACACACACACACACACACACACCAGAGAGAGAGAAGGAAAGAAAGAAAAGAATATGTGAGACATATTGGGGAGGGCTGGGAATGTGGCTTAGTGGTAGAGTGCTTGCCTAGCATGAAGCCCTGGGTTCAATTCCTCAATACCACACAAACAGAAAAAGCTGGAAGTGGTACTGTGGCTCAAGTGGTAGAGTGGTATCCTTGAGCACAAAGAAGCTCAAGACAATGCCCAGTCCCTGAAATGACGGGGGGGGGGGGGGGGGGACGGAGAGAAAAAATGGGAACAAGAAAGTTCAGACTTGGTAACAAAGGATTACAAAAGGAGAGAACAAAAGAGAATCAGCTTTCTAAGTAGGTAAAATCAAAATAACAACAGTTATGTGAAAATGACTGTAGGGAATTTGGGGGAAACTAAGGATTTAGCTCCAGATATGTATTTTAGGTGTCAAACTTTTTACTTGGTGATAAATGATTTGAAATCTGCTCTGGCTGGCTTGACTGGGAGAGCAGGAATAGGTGTTTAGAATTTGAGATTTATTGAAAAAATAATGATGTCTGAAACATAATAGAATTTAGAGAGAGATGTTTATATATAATCTTATATATAATTTTTAGGAGGGACTAGACATAATATTGTGTATGTGTGTACTAGTTAGTACCGGGGCTTGAATTCATGACCTGGGTACTGTCCCTGTAAGGTTTATTAAAGTAGGTGATAAAGGAGACCACCACATTATTCAGACAGGAGAGAAAAGTTTATCCCCAAACTGCTGGCCTGTCGCCAAGATGATGCATGTCTGGAGAGAAGTGTTGAACCACCACTGAAGGGCCATATATTATTTAGGGCAAGGGTAGGAGGTATGGCCAGGTTGATGGGATGTGACTTTAGAGAAAGAGGAGGTAACTCAGGTACTGGGTGAAGAGTTAAACAGTTTGGGGGTATCTTCATGGAGCCCTCCCAGGGGTGGACTTTACCATCCCTTAGCTTTCTTTGTTCAAGGCTGGCACTCTACCACTTGAACCATAGCTCTATTTCTGGCTTTTTGCTGGTTAATTGGAGATAGTGTCATGGACTTTCCTGTCTGAGCTGTCTTTGAACCACAATTCTCAGATCTCAGCCTCCTGAGAATATAGGATTATGGATATTATAGATAGGAGTCACTGGCACCAAGCCACATACTTATAGTACTATATAAACAAAGAAGAATGAAGGACAAGAAGTAGGAAGTCACCTTATGTCAGATACCAAGAGAAATGCATTAAAATGGTACCTAAAATCATTGTAGAGAGCAAAGGAGTATAAGGGGGTAGAGGGGATTAGGTTGATAAGAGTACATTTTCTGTATGTATGGAAATGTCACAATGAAATCTTTCTTGTACAACTAATAAAACAATTTAAAAGTCCTTTTAGCTGTGTAATTCTAGTATATATCCTCATTTATCATATAAATTTCGAATCTCATAATACAACCTACAATAGTACAGAATGTAATACGATCCTAATTAGTTTTATACTCTATTTCAATAGGAGGTATATATTCCTAGAAGGTTTTACCCAAGACTATATTCTACTGCATAAACTCTAGGAATAGAAGTACAAGATAGAAGCTTGTGCTTATTCTCTTAAAATATGTAACAGTAGATCACAAAACTTAAAGATCAGCTGAATTCTCCCACAGAGCTTCAACAGGCCTTTTCCCCTCTTGCCAACAAATATTTGTTCATTTCTTTTTCATGTGGTCCTGAGGATTGAACCCAGAGGCTTGTATATGCTAGACAAGGCTTCTACCACGAGGTATATCCTCAGCCTTTCATATCAACCGTGATATGAAGGATGTAGGGTGCAGAAGTGTCTGTCATTTGTTTTCAAGACTCAGCCCAAGTCAGGATTAGAAGGAGAATTCAGTTCTACAGATGGTTATTTTTTCTTGTTTACTCAGTGAGAAAATAACGACTAACAAAAGTCAATATATAACTTTCAGCTCAGTATATCTAGTCTCTTGAACCTAAATTCTAATCAAGTCTTCTTCACAAGCTTATGTTTTGGAAGTACAGAGTAATATGTGGCTGGCATTTGTCATGCTGGTAGCCACCACACCTTGGGTGGGTAGTTAGGTGGAGCAAGGACTGGAGGATGGAGTTTGCGTCCCTAAACCTGACACACCCTGATATCTTCCTGAATAAGTAAATCATTTTATCCATATTTTCTTGTGCAATACTGGCGAAAGGGAAGTAATTGAATAGCTGCTGATAAGACATCTTGGGGCTCTTGAAATATCAATACTTCAAATGGAATGGGAGCATCTCTATATAACATAAACTATCTTTCATAAATACTTACCTGTAATTTCTTTCATAAATACTTACCTACAATCAAGGCCCCCAAGCAATGGGCGTCAGTGTCTTCCCTTTGGGAAAAACACCATACAATGCCAATGACTTGAATGCAAGACAGGATGTGTGTGTGTGTGTGTGTGTGTGTGTGTGTGTGTGTGTGTGTGTGTGTGTGCATTGTGAACGACTCATAGTGGAGATATTCTTAGAGTGGGTTTTTTGAGGAAATGTACTGCACAGAGACTTGACAGCTCCTAAGAAAAGCATAAACAAAGAGATAATGAATCTATTCATTCTCCTAGTCCACCAAGTGGCAAGATGTAATAAGTTTCTGTAGCAAATGAATGTTGTAACTGTGTCTATTTTTAGAGGGGACTTGAGCCTCATGAGTAAGGTCCTTCCAAATAGTCCAGGGTTTTTTCTGTTGTTTAAATTTCCCTTGAGCAATAAAATAAAATTCACTGAACTGCCAGTTTTATCATGTGTTAAGTCTTGGCTTTAGAGCAGAAAGAGGTTGGGAAATTAAGGAAGTATTAGTGTTTCGTATTGGAAATACCAGCACAGTCTAGGTAGCTTGCTGATGACTTAAGGTAGCAAAAATATATTAAGTGCTTTGGTATATGTGTGGCATAGAGCATTTGGTTGTTTATTACTTTGCAATACAATGTGACCAATTCAACAAAGGGCATTAAGACCCTCAAATACCTAGTTCTCTGCCTGAACCATTATCTTCTGTGTTAATACTGGAATCCTTGGCATTTTCTGACATAATCATGCCCTAGCTTGTTTGCCCAAATTCTGTAGACTGTTGAAAGTGTCCCTCGTGCTCATCTCATTTATATTGGCTGGACTCTCTTCCTCATTCAAGCCTTGTTCCAAACACTGTTGCAAAATTCATCTGCATAGAATGAGTTGCCAATTCCTGTTCTTGAAATCTACTAATCACTCCTCACCCCACCCCCATCATCTCCTTTCTGTTCTCACCTCTTCTCAGCCTAGTTTGGCCCTTTTTGAACTCTCAGTAGTAGAGCTTGTTGTTGTTGTTATGTCCTTACTGGGGCTTTTTTCACTCAACTGTGCTCTTCAATTTGAGCCACAGGTCCACTTACAGCTTTTTATCAGTTCATTGGAGATGAGTCTCATGGATTTTCCTTCCTGGGCTGGCTATGGACCATGATCCTCAGGTCTCAGCTTCTTGAGGAGCTAGAATTAACTAGAGCTTTTTGGTAGACAGGGCATTAGGTTTCAGCCTGAGGTTTCATGCTTATTAGGTAGGCACTCATCATTTGAACCACACTTCCAGTCTGAGAGTTGGGCTTTTAAGTTGATCTCCCTACCAAAAAATTCTTATTTCTACTTGCTGCTAGACTAAACTTCTGAAAGAAGCATTTTACACTCCAACTTAAGAAACTTTGGTAATTCTTTGTAGCTCTGTTTCACAGTCAGAACAGTCACTTGCATATTGTCATCAAAACCACTTTATTTATATGGACTCGCTCCTTTCCTTAAAGAATGCATTTTGAATTAGTCATTTAAGAAATTAAAATAAGCTGGACACTGGTGGCTCACACCTGTAATCCTAGCTACTCAGGAGGCTGAGATCTGAGGATTGCAGTTCATAGCCAGCCTGGGGAGGAAAGTTCATGTAACACTTTTCTTCAATTAACTATCAAAATGCCAGAAGTGGAGCTGTGGCTTAAATGGTAGAGCATTGGTCTTGAGCACAAAAAGCTCAAGGATAGTACTGAGGTCTTGAGTTCAAGCACCAGGACTGACACAGAAATAAATAAATTAAAATATTGTTGTTAGCCTTATCCTAAGCAATAAATTTCATACCCACATGAATTAGGTTTAGTTTATTCCTCTTCACAAAGATCTGGACACATTCATTAAGAGAACAATATCAAGCCACCTAATTCCCTCTCCTAGGTGACTGCTTACCACACTGACAGTCCAACATCTTATTGTAGCATCTAAGAATAGCAGCATGGCCTGGACCTTCTTTTCCCTGCCAGAACTTTCCATTCTAGCCAAACTGGTTTATTGGTGTCTTCTTAGGTAGTATCTTCATGTATACTCCTCCATTCCTTCTAGAGTGCCCTCCTCCACATCCTTTTCCTCTTGACCTGTCTTTGTGTTTCTCATTCTCTTGGTTAATATTTTATCTCTAACCCATCTGGTCTGGAGCATCATTTCTTCTCTCAATATTCTTACATTTAGTGTCTACTGCTATGTATGTGTAGTGAGCATGCAGTTTCTCTGGCCAATACTGTCTCATAAAGGGTCAGAGTTGAGTCTTACTTGAGTACTTGAGGTAGAGAATCCTTGAGATTAGTAATCACTTGTACATATCAAGACTTGAATCTATGCCTCCCTTTTAGGGGTTTCTTGACTCTGGATACTGTTACCTCAAGATGTTTTAGGAGCTAGTTTTTTGTATTATTCTGTTGATCACATGTTTCTGCCTCAAGGGACAAATCACACCTTTAATATCTATCTCCTATGTGTCCCTGTTCAATACTTCAGTGTCACATGCCTCCTAAACACATACAGATGGCCTCAGTCTCTGATGGAGTTTCACTATGTTCTACTTAAGATTTTTTAATTTGCCAGTCCTGGGGCTTGAACTCAGAGCCCACGTACTGTCCCTGAGCTTCTTTTGCTCAAGGCTAGCATTCTATCACTTGAGCCACAGCTCTACTTCCGGCTTTTGGGTAGTTTATTGGAGATAAGAGTCTCACATATTTTCCTGCCTGGGCTGGCTTCAAACTGCAATCCTCAGATCTTAGCCTGACTAGCTGATGCTTGAGTAATAATGGACATTAAAAAAATAATTGAGACCGGGTCTTGCTAGGCAGCCCATATTGTCCTTAAATTCAATTTCTTCCTGTCTCAGCCTCTGGAATGTTGATATTACGGGTGTGTTCCATTACTCCAAGCTTAATAATTATTGCTTTAAAGTTTCTACCACTCTGCTTATCTCATTGATTTTCTCCCTTAGCTTCACATTGTGAGACATTAAGTCTGCAACTATCTACTCTTCAGCTCCTCTTTTCTGGTCCCATATAAGGACAAAGGTGAACTGTTGGGGTTGAGACCATTTGTGAGGATTTTTGAAGGAAATTTCCCTAAGGAAGCCAATTTTGCTTCTGTTGGTTAACATTTAGTACTTCGAGTAGCCCAGGTGCTGAGCTCAGCACTGGTCAGTCTTTACAACAATCCTAAGGATTAGGTGCTACTGCCACCCACATTTTGCAGGACTTTTTTATTTTTAATTTTTTTGCCAGTCCTAGGGCTTGAACTCAGGGCCTGAGCACTGTCCCTGGCTTCTTTTTGCTCAAGGCTAGCACTCTGCCACTTGAGCCACAGCGCCACGTCTGGCCTTTTTCTGTGTATGTGGTGCTGAGGAATCGAACCCAGGGCTTCATATATATGAGGCGAGCACTCTTGCCACTAGGCCATATTCTTTCCACCCACATTTTGTAGATGGAGAAATATATGTGTGGGGAAATGGGAGGCATGACCATTAATGGCAGAACAAGGAATTCTATAGCCAAATTATGCTGCTTGAATGACACAAATACAGGAAGTACATGGGAGCCTGAACTCTTTATTTCCTGCTTACACATTTCTGCTGAGGCATGCTGAAGAATAGCCACTTGTAAGGTACAATCACTGGATTCTTCTAAATTATTCTCCCCTTCTATCCCTCCATTCGTGGTGTCCATTATGTGGACACCCATGTACGCCTGTGGAGGTGCTGTACAGAGGGAGCCTGTTTCTGAGCAGACATACACAAAAGACACAGATGAACAAGCCTTCTGCCTCTGACCCACAGCACTCCCATTTCCCAACTTGCTTGCTACTTCCCAGCCCAAAGTGTCTGCTTTGCAGCTATCACCCACACTTAAGATTTATTGGTGAGTGAGCCTTCCTGTGCTGGAGAGAACGTTCTAATATTCTACCTTTATACACACTTCAACTGTAGTAGAGGGAACTTCCCAAGTCCCATTCCCCCCATGCAGTTTGCAGGACTGCAAGCCTTCTTGCCACTTCTCTTCCTTATTCACCCATTCACCACACAACACGGGGTTTTCTGGGCTTCAGCCTTTTTATGTGTGCTTTTACACCTACACACATCCATGCAACACACATACAAAGTCTGAGACATCTAACATACCTTGGATAGCAGAATATGTGTGTGTGTGAGAGAGAGAGAGCAGAATGTGTGTGTGTGAGAGAGAGAGACATATATGTGTATATATATATATATAGAGAGAGAGACATACAGACAGAGAGACAGAGTGTGTGTGTGTGTGTGTGTGTGTGTGTGTGTGTGTGTGTGTGTGTGTGTGTATCCTGGGGCTTGAACTCAGGACCTGGTCAATGTCCCTGAGCTTTTGTGCTCAAGGCTAGCCCTCTACAACTTGATCTACTGTTCCATTTCTGGTTGGGGGCAGTTTATTTAATTTCATGGACTTTTCTTCCTGGGCGGGCTTTGAACAGCAGTCCTCAGATCTCAGCCACTTAAGTAGCTAGGGTTACAGGTGTGAGTCACTGGCACCTAGCAGGTTGTGGGCTTTTTAAATCCCACTTCCAAGTGTGAGGCTTATAAGAGTGAACTTTCTAGTGTTCCCACAAACAAGCACACAGAGGACTCATGCCCTTTTATTTTACCACTTTGCATGTATGCTGAGATTTTCTAGTGCCTTTCTTAAGGCTTATTATGATGCACACACAGACATGAACACAAGGATGTAAAACAATGAGGCTCCTTATTACTCCACACCTCCTCATTCCCACTGACTGAATTCTCAGTCAGTGAAGAGACTGCTTCCAGGAGACTCCTGACCTGTTTGTCTCACATACCTTGCTTTCTAGGCTGTGAGCTATCTCAGGGTCTTCCCACACACAAGGTCTACAGATATGCAAGCTTTCTAGGCTGGGCTCTTCTCTCCAACTGAACTTGTTTTCTAAGTACCCTACCCACAGTGTGCTTTGTAGGCTGGGGAACTTTAAAAATCAAATGAGTTCTGACCACAGGCATGTATACACACACACACACACACACACACACACACACACACACACACACACACACAGAATCCTTCAGTCTGTTAGTTTTTGGTTTGTGTACATGAATTTGAGGAATAAAAAATAGTCTGCTCCTTTTAGGAAACAAATAAGATCATAAATGGGAATTTATCCTTCCATGATAATGGGGCAACTTCTAAGCTATGATCTATTATCCAATACTGAACACTAAAGAAAGAATGTCAGTAAGCCAGGTGCTGGTGGCTCATGCCTGTAATTCAGGAAACTGAGATCTAGGATCATGGTTTGAAGCTAGCTGGGGCTGGAAAGTGCATGAGACTCTTTTTTCCCAAATAACCTGAAAAATGTCAGAAGTGAATTTGTAGCTTAAGTGGTACTAGAGTTAAAAAGCTAACATCCAGGTCCTGAGTTCAAGCCCCAGTATTGGCGCATGTGCATGCATGTGCATGTGCACGCGCACACACACGTACACATCAAATCGAATACATAGTTGGCTCATTACACTGTATTCTGTATTGGCATCTTTAGTAAAGAATAAGAATAGAGTAATAAAAGACCCAGGATAGCAAAAACAATCCTAAGCAGAAAGAACAGTGCTGGAGGAATTACAATACCCAACTTCAAGCTGTATTATAAAGCTATAGTAATAAATACAGCTTGGTATTGGCACCGGAACAGGCCTGAAGACCAATGGAACAGAATTGAAGACCCAGAAATGAACCCACAGAACTACGCCTACTTAATCTTTGATAAAGGAGCTAAAAAAATAGGATGGAAGAAAGACAGCCTCTTTAACAAATGGTGCTGGAAAAACTGGCTCAACACATGCAACAAACTAAAACTAGATCCTTATATATCACCCTGCACCAAAATCAATTCCAAATGGATCAAAGATCTCAAAATCAAAACAGATACCCTGAAAACACTAAAGGAAGGAGTAGGAGAAACACTTGGGGTCCTTGGCACAGGACGGAACTTCCTTAACAAAGACCCAGAAAGGCTACAAATCAAAGAAAGGTTGGGCAAATGGGACTGCATCAAACTGCAGAGCTTCTGCAGTGCAAAGGACATAGCTCGCAAGATAAACAGAAAGCCCACAGATTGGGAAAAGATCTTTACCGGCCATACAACGGACAAAGGCCTCATATCTAAAATATATGCAGAACTAAAAAAATTACATTCCGGGCTGGGGATATGGCCTAGTGGCAAGAGTGCCTGCCTCATATACATGAGGCCCTGGGTTCGATTCCCCAGCACCACATATACAGAAAATGGCCAGAAGTGGCGCTGTGGCTCAAGTGGCAGAGTGCTAGCCTTGATCAAAAAGAAGCCAGGGACAGTGCTCAGGCCCTGAGTCCAAGCCCCAGGACTGGCAAAAAAAACCAAAATAAAACAAAACAAAACAAAAAATTACATTCCTCCAAAACAAATCCTCAAAGAACCAATAGCCCCCTCATCAAGTGGGCTAAAGACTTATAAAGAGACTTCTCTGAGGAGGAAATGAGAATGGCCAAGAGACATATGAAAAAGTGCTCTACATCACTGGCCATAAAAGAAATGCAAATCAAAACAACATTGAGATTCCATCTCACCCCAGTAAGAATGTCCTATATCAAGAAAACCAACAATAACAATTGTTGGAGGGGATGTGGCCAAAAGGGAACCCTACTTCATTGTTGGTGGGAATGTAAACTGGTTCAGCCACTCTGGCAAGCAGAATGGAGATTCCTCAGAAGGCTAAACATAGAGCTCCCCTATGACCCAGCAGCCCCACTTTGGGGTATCTATCCAAAAGACCACAAACAAAATCAGAGTAATGCCACCAGCACAACAATGTTCATCGCAGCACAATTTGTCATAGCTAGAATCTGGAACCAACCTAGATGCCCCTCAGTAGATGAATGGATCAGGAAAATGTGGTACATATACACAATGGAGTTTTATGCCTCTATCAGAAAGAATGACATTGCCCCATTTGTAAAGAAATGGAAGGACTTGGAAAAAATTATTCTAAGTGAAGTGAGCCAGACCCAAAGAAACGTGGACTGTATGGTCTTCCTTATAGGAAATAATTAGCACAGGTTTAGGCAAGTCACAGCAGAGGATCACAAGGCCCAATAGCTATACCCTTATGAACACATAAGATGATGCTGAGTGAAATGAACTCCATGTTATGGAAATGGTTGTTATATCACTGTTGTAACTACTGTCAACGTGCTATGTGTAACTGTAGCTTCTGTTATTGATGATCCTCTTGTATCCCCTTCCTATGGTTGTACCTACACTATCTCTGTATCTTATCTGAGTATATTGGAAACCATGTATACTGGTAAACAGTGGTACATAGGGTAAAAAAATACAAACAACTACAAAAGAAATAAAAAAGATTGAAAGGATGACACTGCACAAAAGACTGGTTTGGGTTCCCATCAGCCTATCTGAAAAGAGCAACAGGCTATGTATAGATGGGCTGTGACTTTACATAAGGAATCCAATCACCTGAAATTTCCAGGTTCATGAAGAAAGGTGGGGATCCTATCAGGAGACCCATTCTACACTAGAGTTCAGTGACATAGATCAATGAGTGACCTAAGTCAAAAGCGGGCCCTCACTGCACAATTGTGTCCCAATACAGGAAATCAGGTATGCATGCCAATTCCCTGAAGAGTTCCACTGGTCTTGCAGCTCTGAGCCCTCTTCATGGAGAGTCTGTATTGTACTTTTTGCTATCATTAAACCTGCTATTTTACTATAAAAAAGAATAAGAATCCTTTCACCACTCAAAAATTCCTTTTCCTCATGTGCACACGAATGATGTATGTACATCAGAGATACCTGAGCTGCTCCTTGTCATCCCCAACGCAGAACTGTGAGTTTCTAGAGCCTCCATCCATCCTGCCATCCCATGCATGATATAATCCAACCTTGTTATTATTACCTCTTAGTGTACAATATTGGATATGCCACAGAGTCAGTCATATCCTGTGTCCGTGTGTGCACACATGCGTGTGCGAGTGCATGCACGCCTTTACTGGGACTTAAAACTCAGGGCCTGGGTGCTGCCCTTTAACTTTTCATTCAAGGTCAGTGCTCCACTTGAGCTATCGCTCTACTTTTGACTTTTTTGTTTGTAAATTGAAGATAAGAGTCATGTAGATTTGTTTGCTGGAGGTAGCTTTGAACCACAATCCTCAGATCTCAGTTTCTCACATAGCTAGGATTACAGTCATGAGCCACAAGTGTCTGTTATATTCTTACTTCCTTGTTTGTACAACCAGAAACATTTCTGACTGGAGCTTAAAATTGTTTGAAGTTTGCTATTGTTATTATAAAAGTGATGTACAGATGGGTTACAGTTACATTAGTCAGTAAAGTGTACATTTCTTTTTGGAAAATGTCACCCCTTCCCTTGCTCTAAAATTTTTGGGGGTGGAGTTGCCAAAGATTGTACCCATGGCTCCACACATACTAAGTACATGCACTAGCACTGAGCTACACCCTAGTATAGCTTTATGCTAATATGTTCTTCATCTTGTTCTCTTCCAATTTCTCCTTCCTCCCACACATATGAGTTCAGGATGCATGAAAAGGTGGGTCCTTATAACTTTTTTGTGTGTACCAATGCTGGGGCTAGGTGCTGTTCCTGAGTAATTTTGCTCAAGGCTAGTGCTCTACTACTTGAGCAATAGCTCCACTTCTGGATTGTTTGGTAATTAAATGGAGACAAGAGTCTCATGGACTTTCCTGTCTAGGCTGGCTTCAATCTGCAATCCTCAGTTCTCAGCTTCCTGAGTAACTAGATTACAGGCATGAGCCACCAGTATCAAGCATTCCTTACCACTTTTGATTGTTTCTAATGTAATTTTACTGCTATCATTAAGGTTTTGTTCAGAGGGGTTACTATTTTGTAAGTCAGGTAATGAGTACATTTCTTTTCTGGACAATGTCACCCCTTCCTTCACTCCCCTTCAGTTTTTACCACACAAATTACATCATTCATTTTCCACATAGTGTATACTGAATTTTTTTCACCCTTCTTTCCTTCCTTCACTTTTGATTCTTTAAAAAAAATACGTTTTATTAATGCCACCTCTTCCCTCACTCCGTTTTTACCATAGCATTTTCAACATAGCACTTTTGATTTTTATATTCATGTAGGTACACACAGCTTTGTTGTTGGGTAGCTAGGCCCATCTGTTGACAGTGAATTTATCTATGGCACTTTTTTTTTTGCCAGTCCTTGAACTCTGGGCCTGGGTGCTGTCTCTGAGCTCTTTTTGCTCAAGACTAGCACTGGACCACTTGAGTTACAGTACCACTTGCATCTTTTTCTGTGATTTAATTGGAGATAAGAGTCTCATAGTCTTTCCTTCCCTTGGCTGGCTTTGAACCAAGATTCTTAGATTTCAGCCTGCTGAGTAGCTAAGTTTACAGGCATGAGCCACCAGTGGCCAGCTTCTCTGGCATATCTTGACTTGTTCCTTTACTGGCTTTTGTGATCTTGGACCAGCAGTGTATTCTGTGTCTCAGTTTGCACAATATGTATATAAATGAGGTAACTGTCAACCTCTCATGGAGCTTTTGTTAGAATGGAAAGAGGCAATGTGCATGTAATTAGATTAACACGTAACTCACTTTTCTCCACATACTTTGCCTAGAGCAACTACTTCTGGCTAGAAGCAAACTCACACCTAAGCTGCCTAGTCTCAATATTTGAAAATGTTCAAAAAGTGCTTCCCTGAGTGACTATTTCACAATCTGCCTCTCCCCTCAAACCTCCAGTGTCATTTCCTTTTCTTCCTCCTTGCTCTCAGCTGCTGACCTTGCTTCCTCCTTTCCTGGAAAAAATGCATCACAAGGGGCCTTCCAAAGTTCCCACAACAGCTCCCTAGTTGCTTACAGATGTGCCTGACTGTGAAGTCCATTCTATGATACAACAAATTAACTCAGTGCACAGAGCCAAGTCCAGACTCAGGGACACTGCTCCAGCATTCTAGTCCTCTCTATGTATTGCAGCATATTCATCTTTAAATATATTACCACGTTTACCATCTGAAAGAGTTTTTGAAATTAAATGTACTACTGCAGGGCCTCAGGAGTCTGAGCATGTCGGTTCAAAGCCAATCTGGACAGGGAAGCTTGTGAGACTCTTATCTCCACGTAAACACCACAAAAGAAATAAAACACCTAGAAGTGGAGCTGTGGCTCAAGTGGTAGAGCACTAGCCTTTAGCCGGTAAAGAAAAAAAGAAATAAAAGTTGTATCAACTTCACCCAAATAACTCCTGTACTTTCTACCCATTTCTCTGTTCTTTACAAAACAAAACAAAACAAACAATAACCAAAAAACTTCTAAAAGCAGGTGGCTTCTCTATTCTGTCTCCATTTCTATTTTTTCTGTTCTCTGTCTTTCTCTCTCCCTCCCTACCTCTTTCTGTCTCCTACCCATTCTCTTTTTCCTATTCCTCTTTTATCACTCTCTCTTCTCTCCCTCCTATGGAACCTACAGCTTCAAGCAATGCCAAGTATCCTCCTTCATGCTATACCAGAGTGACATTCCTAGCCCTTTCCATTCTTTTTGAACACCTTCCATGTAAGGCAGAGGTAGGAAAACTTTTTGGAACATATAAGCCCATAGTCATTTCATACATGATGATAAATATGTGCTTATCAGCTGCCCTCCTCCCATCTGCCTGTACTGATAATTTTGTATGGCCCATGAATGATGTTATAAATATCCACATGGCCCTTGGCAGAAAAAAATATTTTGTCAGGCTTTCATCTTTACACACCATTAAAATGACCTTTATGGATATCACCAATGCCTTTCACATCCCCCAGTACTTAGTAGTGCTTGCTAGGCTGAGTCTTTAGTGCTTGAGCCACACCCCCCAGCTGTCATTGGGCCATTTTGACATCCTCATTGGCAGAACAGCACACAATTGATCATTCTCATTCAGTTTACACTCTTTACTCTTTCAGGATTCTATACTCTTGGATGTTCTCAGAATCACAAGCCCTTCCCTCAGTCTGTTTTTCTTAGAAATATCATCATGATCTTGATCATTATTATCTTTAAGTAGTTGTACAACCGTGTTTCAATTAAATGTATCAGTTTATGAGTACAATGCACCTTGATCAATGTCACCCCTTCCATCATTAGTCCTCATTTCTCTAAACCCCATCCATCCTCTCAAGTTTGCCTGGTTCCATTTTCAAGTGTGCACATTAAATATTAGGACTATTTTTACCCACCCTCCTTTTCTCCATTAGTCTGTCTTCCTCTCCTTGACCTCCTCAGCTCTGTCCTCACAACATGTTTCAGATCTCTGGCATTCCTTTTGTTAAACTGTAAAATACTTGTTCATAGGAGTTATGCCATTGGACTCCTCCCCTACATATGATTCCTATTCTTCTTTTTAAATTTTAAACATTAGTGATATACTGCTTATTAGTTCTCAGCATTCTGAACTTTCCCTGCAACTTTAAATACCATCCTATATGGATAATGTCCACATTTATGTTTCCAGTCTGGACCTCTTTGCTGAATCCCAACTGCCTATGTTCTACTGTGTACTACACATCTGCCCTGTGTGCCTAATAAAATACTTGTGTTTCCAGGCACCAGTAGCTCACATCTGTAATTCTAGTTACTCAGCAAGCTGAGGTCTGAGGATCTTGGCTCAAAGAGAGTTTGGGCAGAAATGCCTATGAGACTTTATTTTTGTGCCAGTCCTGGGCTTGAACTCAGCCTGGGCATTGTCCCTGAGCCTCGTTGTGCTCAAGGCTAGCACTCTACCACTTGAACTACAGCGCCACTTCTGGCCTTCTCTGTTTATGTGGTACTAGGAATCAAACCCAGGGCTTTATGCATGCTAGGCAAGCACTCTACCACTAAGCCACATTCCCAGCCCCTATGAGATTCTTATCTCCAATTAACTACCAAAAAGCTGGAAAGTGGACCTGTGGCTCAAGGATGGAGCCCCAGCTCTGAGGGTAAAATGCTAAAGGATAGTTAGTGTTGGGCCCTAAGGTGAAGCTCCTGTACCAATACAAACACAGAAAAAAAAAAAAAAAAACAGGGGCTGAGAATGTGGCTTAATGGTTGTGTGCTTGCCTAGCATGCATGAGCCCCTGGGTTCAATTCCTCAGCACCACATAAACAGAAAGTAATAATAAAACAAACCCATGCCTAATCTGAGTATATCTCATATGGCTGTTTTCTTACCTCTTCCATTACTTTTACCCCCATCGCCTCTTCCTCAGGCAAAGTACAAGTCCTCTTGCCCCAGCTTTCCTCTTGTCAGTGGTCAGGAGATTGAGCTTTCTTTATCGAGTTTCCTTCCTAATGACCCACAGTTCAGATTCTAAATCGTCTCTTTTGTGTTGTTGTTTTGTTATGAGACAGTCTTACTATGTAGCCCACATTGGTCTGGAACTTGCTATATACTCCAGGCTGGCCTCCAACTCTCAATCCTCCTGCCTCAGCTTCGTAAGTACTATGATTACAGGCATGTGCCACTATGTCCCACTCAGATTCTATTATCTGTCCCATATGCACAGCCTGGGAGTGTTTGTCTGTATAATGGAGACAGTGATCATTATCATGTAGATAGCTTGTGAGAATAGATGGGTTATATATGTAGAACACTTCATAATAAACATTAGACTGGTATTAGGAATAAGAATAAAGAAAAGGGAACAAAAAGCTTATAGATAGTGAACTTGCCTGAAAGTTGTGAGTGCACACAAATATACTTCATTACAGTACCTATGGAACACATTCACACATTACCTGTGCAAGGCATCCAGAGGGTACAGACACACACACACACACACACACACACACACACACACACACACACACACCCATGCTCCCATGTACACAGTGTACACAGTGTACAGGAGAGAGAATGTCCTGCCTTGCTTTCTCTCCTTCATGCCTTGAGTGTAGGACCGTTAGCATCTTAATTACCCTCCCACACCCAAGGCTTGCAGGAGAGCAAGCCTTCTCTTCCCTTCCCAGTGCAAGGCATGAGAACATGCACCAAAGTGGTATAGCTCCTCTGTCATTTGCCCTGTGTGTGGAACACACACCCATATACCACTGCCATCCCCTTCAGATGATTGTCGTGCTCTGTGTGTGCCCTTCCTCCCTGATTTACTAATCAGCACTTCTATAGCTTCCCTGTTGCCCAGGTACAACCCCTGGGCTGATCCCTTCTTGCTTCCTAGAATATACCCATATGGCGTGCCAAGAGAGTGAGTCCCTCTGCTCCCTCTCTCACATCCCTTGCATGGTGGAGGGTGAGCTTTCTGAAAACCCCTCCTACATGCAGGGCTTGCAGGATGGTGAGCTTCAGCTTTCCTTGCTCTCTTGTGCACATACACATAGGTGCACCTTCACCAAAAGATAGAAGCTTATACCCAGGGGAATGGTCCTTTGTCCTTTCTCCCATTTGAATCATGCCCAGATCTTGCAGAAGGGGATTCATCTTACCTTTTTTGGAGAGAGTGCAGGCCCTCACCTTCAGGGACAGGCACAGTCTAAAAGGGAGGGGAGTTGTTTGACCAGGTCTTGCCAGCATGTGGGGAGTAGAATCTTTTCAGGACTGCTATACATGGTGGTGACAAATGGAATCTTCTAGCTAGTTCTCACAAATCCAAGGTTGGAGGGAAATTGCATCTGTTCTTAGATGCACATACAAGTGTGCATTCACATCCACACATTTGGTGAGCGGAGAGTAGAATTTCCTCACTATACCATACCTTTCTATATGCACACTTAAGTGTACAAGATGATCTATGAAAGTTTTCCTCTGAGACATTTACACAGACATGAATCAGAGTACTGTTTACCAGGACTTTACTCTTCCCAAGCCCAGGATTCACAGTTTATTTCCTTGGGAACCCATTCATTCAACAAATATTATTGAGTGTCAATTACATGGTGGGTTTTCCCCTATATGCCACCATACACCACTGGTCAAGAGACAAGAATCTATGCCATGATAGTGGGAAGTAGACAGTGTGAGTAAAGGAAATATATAGTATGCCCACTAGGGAGTGATAAAGCAAGGGCAATGGATACAAAGTGGGTGGGGCAGTCACAGAAGAAATGATGGTAACATTTCATCATCACCTAGAAGTGTAAGGAAAGGCTATCTATGTTCTGGGAGCATCAAATAGCCATGTGGTAGCATCAGTGGGGTGGGAAGTAGTAAGACGGGATGGAAGAAAGGGAGAGCTCATGATTAATATGAGTTTTTAAAAGGGAACGAAAAAAACCCAGCATGCCGTTATCACACTGAACAATTGCCAGTAATTTCCTCACATCATAAGTACAGTGTTCAAATTTCTTCTTGTTTCAGAGGTATCATAAATTAGGATCCACAAGGACCTCAACATCAGACCTGAATCCTTGAAACTACTGAAGGACAGAGTAGGAAAGACACTAGAACTTATAGGCACAGGAAGGAACTTCCTGAATAGAGTCCCAGGCGCACAACAAATAGGGGAAAGACTCAACAAATGGGACTACTACAAATTAAAAAGTTTCTGCACAGCTAAGGTCATAGCCACCAAAATAGAAAGACAGCCAACGATATGGGAAAGGATATTTACCAGCACAGCAACAGACAAAGGCCTGATATCTGTCATCTACAGAGAACTCAAAAAACTAAGCCCCTCCAAGCCCAATAAACCTATTAGGAAATGGGCAAAAGAGCTAAAGAGAGACTTCACAAGAGAAGATATAAAAATGGCAAAGAAACACATGAGGAAATGCTCAACATCCCTGCTAGTAAAGGAAATGCAAATAAAAACAACCCTGAGATACCACCTCACCCCAGTTAGAATGGCCTATACTCTGAACTCAGGAAACAACAAATGCTGGAGGGGCTGTGGGGAAAGAGGAACCCTTCTCCATTGTTGGTGGGAGTGCAAATTAGTACAGCCACTTTGGAGAACAGTATGGAGGTTTCTCAAAAAGCTCAATATAGACCTACCCTATGACCCAGCCATACCACTCCTAGGCATCTATCCTAAACAGCAAAACCCAAGATATCAAAAGGACATTTGTACTTCCATGTTTATCGCAGCACAATTCACAATAGCCAAAATTTGGAAACAACCCAGATGCCCCTCCACAGATGAATGGATCCAAAAAATATGGTACTTATACACAATGGAATACTACATAGCGATTAGGAATGGTGAAATATTGTTATTTGCAGGGAAATGGTCAGAACTCGAACAAATAATGTTGAGTGAGACAAGCCTAGAACACAGAAAACAAAGGGGCATGATCTCCCTGATATATGACTGTTAACAAAGGGAGATGGAGAGACAGTAGAGACCAAGTCTGTGAACACTGTATATGTGCTTGATACATTGTATACTGCATATGGGTCTACCTGACCTAGACAAGGGATGGGAAAACAGGTTGTAAGATATCACAAGAAATGTACACAATGCCCTACTATGTAACTGCACCCTCTTTGCACAGCACCTTGTAAAAAAAAAAATTTATGTTCAATTGATAATAAAAAAAAAATAAAAATTAAAAAAAAAAAAAATAAATTAGGATCCAAATAAAATCCATGCATTGCATTAGATGAATAGAGATTTTAAGTCTATGAATGATGACACCCGCTGCTGCCATTTATGTATTTTTCTTTCCTTATGTTTATTTTTTGGCAAAAAATGAGGCTTGCAACTCTATGATTTTCCATGGTCTGGACTTTTCTGATTATATCCTTCAGCTATTGTTTACATGTTCCTTTTTCTTGTTTATATTAACTGTAAAATGATAGTTACATCTAGAAGGCAATCAGATATGGGCTTAATTTTGGGGAAGTGAGGCAGAACTACTCCCATCAAGAGATACTTAATGACTGGTTGTCTGTCTCTGTGATACTAATTTACCATTGATGTTCACTTTCTAGGCCATTATTTCATTAAGGGTTGCAAAATGATGATATTCTAATTATATTATTTGCTCTTAATTTGTTAGCTGGATTGCTTTTGTAAAGAAAAATTTCCCCATATCTATGATTTAATCACTCAGTAGTATAATTCTTATGGGAAGCACAGGATAAATGCTGTATTTTCTTTTCTTTTTTTTTTTTTTTTGGCCAGTCCTGGGCCTTGAACTCAGGGCCTGAGCACTGTCCCTGGGTTCTTCCCGCTCAAGGCTAGCACTCTGCCACTTGAGCCACAGCGCCGCTTCTGGCCATTTTCTGTATATATGGTGCTGGGGAATCGAACCTAGGGCCTCGTGTATCCGAGGCAGGCACTCTTGCCATTAGGCTATATCCCCAGCCCTGTATTTTCTTTATATATTGGGATTTAACATATGAAGAGGGTTTGGAAAAAAAAAACCCTCTTTATTTTTATTTATTTATTTATTTTTATTTTATTTATTTATTTATTTATTTATTTATTTATTTATTTATTTTGGCCAGTCCTGGGCCTTGGACTCAGGGCCTGAGCACTGTCCCTGGCTTCTTTTTGCTCAAGGCTACCACTCTGCCACTTGAGCCACAGCGCCACTTCTGGCCGTTTTCTGTATATGTGGTGCTGGGGAATTGAACCCAGGGCCTCATGTATACGAGGCAAGCACTCTTGCCACTAGGCCATATCCCCCGCCCGGAAGAGAAGAAAAGAAAAAAAAAAAAACAAAAACCTCTTATCATAAACTCATGGATTTAAATATGTATATTCTTTCATTTCATTGCAGTTCTTGTCTTCAGTGAAGTCAAATGTCCCATCTTTTGGGCTGAGGAGGTGGCTTAGTGGTAGAGTGCTTGCCTAGCGTGCATGAAGCCCAGGGTTCAATTCCTCAGTACCACATAAACGGAAAAGGCCTGGGAGTGGTGCTGTGGCTCAATGGTAGAGTGCTAGCCTCAAGCAAAAGAGCTTAGGGACAGTGCCCAGGCCCTGAGCTCAAGCCCCAGGATTGGCAAAAAAAAAAAAAAAAAAGTCCAATTTTTTTTGCCAATGTGAGATGCTTCAAATTGGTCTTCAGTACAGGGCCCCAGTACTTACTTGATTTTCTGCCTTCAGGGATGCAAATGTTTCTAGTACATATCAGACATCTCCTATACCAGACTTGGAGTCTGACCTGTATTCAGGAAGTATTGATTTCTTTAAGCCAGACATGGTATTTAGAGATCATATCTGGGCACTAGGTGTACTCATTCCCTTTATATTGATGATTGTTTCTTCAAGATCAGGACAACAGCAAAATATTTTGTCCTCTTTGTAAGTAAAATACATTATGAGTTTATGCTTGTACTTCTAATTCAGAATCAGGGTTGTTGAGGTGTGTGTGTGTGTGTGTGTGTGTGTGTGTGTGTGTGTGTGTGTGTGTGTGTTTGGTTGGGGGCTTGAACTTATGACATGGGCACTATTTTTGAACTTTTGTGTTCAAAGCTAGCACTCTATCACTTGAGCCACAACTCCAGTTCCAGCTTTTTGGTGGTTAATTGGAGATAAGAGTCCCACAGACTTTCCTGCCTGGGTTGACTTTGAACTGTGATCCTCAGATCTCAGTCTCCTGAGTAGCTAGGATAACAGGCATGCACCAACAGTACCCAGCATTATTGGGGTTGTGTACACTTTATTCTGACTGTTCTGTGGTGAATAGGGGGAACAAGGATAGAAAGAGGAAGACTGATTAGTAGGCCATGGACACAGTACAGGTGAGATGGATTCAGATGAGCAAGCCATTGAAAGAATTCATATGAGGTTAAATCAAAGTGGTAGTGATGAAGGTTATGAAAACATAGTCAGATATAGATATATTTTCAGGTTAGAGCCAATTCAATATATTGCTATATTGGGTGTCAAGTATAAAAGAAGGAGTAAGAAACTGAACTTTTTCATTCTGCTTTCTCACATGTGAGTTGGATGCGTGTGTGGACACCACCTCTCTAATCTTTAGCACCAGGATTCAGGTACTAAAGATACAGTGCAATGCCTCAATAGAGGGCAAGTGTGCTCAGCACTGAATCTAGAGCATTTACCTAGTATCTCTCCTAGATCCTGTTATGGATCTTTTTGAACAATTGTAAGGAATTGGGGGACCAATAATGAGCAAAGCATTGGGGGAGGGGGAGCTGGGATTATTCAGTAATAAATTTCTACCTGAGAATAAAATCACTCATTCCTTATTAGCTTGCCTTGATGTGTTTAAGAGGTCAGAAAAATGAGGTTTGTCTTTCCTCCTTCCCATGCAGGTGCTTGAGCCTTCTCATTTGCTCCTTTTCTGTCCTCCTTGATGCCTGATGCTTCTGCTTTCCCCATTGCAATGCATACAGACAAACATTCTTAGCAGATGAGCCTTATTTCCTGATGGAAGGACAGAGTACCTGTATGCTGCCTCCCTCTTTTGCCTGCTTACAAGATGTTATTGCTTAACAATGAGAGCTTCTAAGAAATGTGTTGTTAAGTGATTTCATCATTTTTGTGAACATCAGGGTGTACTTACACAAATTTAAGATGGCTACAACATCACTGGGTAATATAATCTTACGGTACCATCATTGTATACACAGCCTGTGGTTTACCAAAACCTAATTATGTGGTGTATGACTATGGTTTGTATCATGCACCAGTCTGCTGGCTATAGGGAGCTACATTGAACATGATAGCCAGAGTCCCCTGAGCACACTGTGCCATGGCCACATCGAGGAGGATGAAGCTTACATGTGTTTCCTGTATAGGACCACATACACATATGTTGGAGATTCTGCTCAATTAACTTACTCTTTAGTCTCTACTTCTCCAGCACTCCATCTCATCTGCCACGACACATTGGCATCTAGGGATGTACACCTGTATGTGCATTGTCTCACTGACATGCTGAGCCAGGTCTTTCATACCTCCAAGGAAGAGAGGTGGGCCACTTGGGTATTTGGCCCTAAAGTAGCTATTGGATGAAGGTGTACTTGTTTGTTAGTGCTCTCTGTCACTTTTGCACATACATAAATACTCAAGTATGCACATATGCACAAGCAAGATAGAAAGGAGAATGAACATGCAAAGGAAGCCTACGTGTTTCTAGCTATTGAGCTTTCATAGGTATCTGAACATACAGGGACAGGGGCAGGGACCTTTGTGTTTCTACTTAAAAGACAAATATCTTCATTCCTTCTTGTGCTTTTTCCTTTTTCTTTGCTGGTTCTGGGGCTTGAACTCTGGGCTTGGGCACTGTCCCTGAGCTCCTTTTGCTCAAGGCTAGCACTCTACCACTTGAGCCACAGCACCACTTTGGCTTTTCTGTGATTAATTGGAGATAAGAGTCTCACGGACTTTCCTGCCCGGGCTGGCTTTGAACCACGATCCTCAGATCTCAGCCTACTAATAGCTAGCATTACAGGCATGCACCCCTGACATCTGGCTCTTGCTTTTGATATTTATGCATTCATGCTTCCTTTCTTTATCTTTCTCTCTCTCTATCACACATACCCACACACACACACACCCATACATACACAGAGAAAAATGACTGAAACTTCAGATGCTTTTCTTCCTATCCTTCATATGAAGGAGTGTACGTTTTGTAGATTTGAGGAGACTGAAGGAAAGATTCACTAGCTTGCACATAAGGAATTCAAAAGAAGGAATCTATGCATTCCTCCCTACTGATACTCACAGTCACAGATATTCATTTCTCTTTCCTCTCCCAGGGCCCTTGCATGTAAGACTGTGACTAGCCCTTCTTAAAAATACATGCTTAGGGGCTGGAGATATGGCCTAGTGGCAAGAGTGCCTGCCTCATATACATGAAGTCCTGGGTTCAATTCCTCAGCACCGCATATATAGAAAACGGCCAGAAGTGGTGCTGTGGCTCAAGTGGCAGAGTGCTAGCCTTGAGCAAAAAGAAGCCAGGGACAGTGCTCAGGCCCTGGGTCCAAGGTCCAGGACTGACAAAAAAATACATGCTTAGCTGGGTACTGGTGGCTTGTGCCTGTAATCCTAGCTGCTCAGGAGACTGAGATGTGAGGATCACAGTTCAAAGCTGGCTTAGGCAGGAACATCTGTGAGACTCTTATCTCCAACTAAACACCAAAAAGCGGCAAGTGGAGCTGTGGCTCAAGTGGTAGAAATCTACACTTGAGCTGAAAAGCTAAAGGGCAGTACCCAGGTCCTGACTTCAGACCCCAGGACCAGCACATAAACACAAAAATCATTCAAAATCTTGGTCCCAAGAGCTACCTTGTAATCTTTCTCTCCTGATGTAACCAGGCTCATTAGATGATCCTGATACATGCAAAGTTTGAAAACAAGTGTGCCACTTAAACTGCACTACTTTCTTTAAAATGTTTTTTTTTTTAATTAGACAGAGGCCATCTGTAGCTTAGGATGGCCTCCGTCAAATTCATTATGTAGCCTAGGTTGAACTGGGCGTCCACCGAATTTTATTCTTAAACAGCAGCGATATCTTTTTTTTTTTTTTTGCCAGTCCTGGGCCTTGGACTCAGGGCCTGAGCACTGTCCCTGGCTTCTCTTTGCTCAAGGCTAGCACTCTGCCACTTGAGCCACAGTGCCACTTCTGGCCATTTTCTGTATATGTGGTGCTGGGGAATCGAACCCAGGGCTTCAAGTATAAGAGGCAAGCACTCTTGCCACTAGGCCATATCCCCAGCCCCCTGCACTACTTTCTTATTGCATAGTAATCCAAATTATTTGAAGGAAATGAACCTCACTGTGATCTCTTCTCCATTCTCTGTCTTCTTGCTCACATTCCTTTTCCTATCTCCTAGTGTCTTTATCCTTCTAGGTTTGTGCTTTATTCTTGTTACCCAAGAGAACAGACAAAATATGTGATCCCCTAAACATCTTCATTGTGAAGCGGAAGAAGCCTTTCTTTGCTTCTTTGAAGGGTAAGAACCTTGGTTAACATACAGTGGCTTTCTGTTCTGCTCCCCCTTTCTAATCCTTGCTACCTGGGTGAGAGTGCTGTGTGAGTGCAATGCACCTGGGCAAGGATTCTGAGAGTGAGAGCTTTAACTTCTCCTCCTTTCATGCATTCCACAAACATACTCTGAGTACTTCCTCTATGTTGGGATACTAAGCTAGGCAATGAGTATAGAGTTGTACAGAAGCTAGGCCTATTCTATCCTCATGGAGCATACAGTTAAGGCCGACAAATGGAAGCCTCATCATTAATTTCATCCACATGCTCCGAGAGTGGGTAGGTACAGTGTGGACTGCTCATCACTACCATTACCCCAGATCATACTCGCAAAAGTCTGAATCTTATGTCATTTCACCTAGAGCTGTGGAATAGAGTACATTCTCTTTCTGTCTGGGTAGGCATTCATACCTGACATTGCATATATGCAGAACAAGTTTCTTTGTTTTAGCTACACATGCATGTGTGTATGCACATACACACAGGAAGGGGCAGAGCCTGCTTGTCTGCTCCCCCTCTAGAATCCTTGGAACCTAGGTGTGAATGCTGTTTCAGTGCAACACACCTATTCAAGGATTCAAAGAGGGTGAGCCTTGTCTGCATGTAGAAGGACCAAGGACCAGTACATTGCTTTTGCCATCTTCATGCTTTCTTTCTCATATTTGAGTTTGCTATGAGGTATAAGATTCTAAACCATGCAGTAGAGACACAGTGGTGAGTGAGATGGCCCAAATCCCTAAGCTCTCTAGAGGGTCTGTCTCTCTTCTGTGGGAAAATGAACTATATCCATCATGCGCTGTGGACAATCCTTCACCTGTCTGAACATGAGTGTTCTCTTTATTCCCAGCTTGCTGTATGTTAGATGGTGTAATGGGGAAACCTACATTGTGCGCACACACACACACACACACACACACACACACACACACACACACACACACACGGTGCCTGAGGCCTTCTACTCTGCTCCTCCTCTCTAATCCTTTGTCCCTGGGTGAGAATGCTTTCTGAATGCAATGCACCCGGGCAAGGATTCCAAGAGGGTGAGTCTCCTCTGCATGGAGAAGGACTGAAGAACTATATATCATCTCTCATCTGCTTGCTGGTTGCCTGCATCGCATCTTTCCTGCTTTCTGCCCTTCATCTTCTTTCCATTCACAAAGAACAAATCTTGGGCACTGTGTTGGACTTGGATGACACACTGACTTGGCTTCTGCCCTTCTGGATCTCATAGGCTGGGGAAGGGGAATGAACAACTTCATCACCCATGACCCTTGCATGTTTTAAGAGAGAGGGGCCGCATGGATAACTTCTTATCTACCCCTTTCAACTTGCACACAAGTATGAACTGCTTATCATCACTCTCATTGACACACTGGAGAAACTTCTCTTGACTTCAGTTTACTTCTGGGTAAATACATTAGGCAAGAACAGTGAGCCTTCTTGTTTAACTCACATACCAGGCATGCAGGTGCTGGAAACTTCTGTTCTGGATCCCCCTCACTAATCCTTGCTACTTGGGTGAGAGTGCTTTCTGAATGCAGTGCACCTGGGCAAGGATTCAATGAGGGTGAGCATTATCTTCGCATAGAACAGAGCACCTTTGTGGCCTTCCTTCACCCTTGTTATGTCTATCTATTTGGCACCTATTCTCTTGCAGATGTTGCGATGGGAAGTTGGTCTATGGGAAAATAAGCTACATCTGACCCTTCCCTTTACCGAGCAAACAGTCCAGTGAGACTGGATTCCTTCACCTTCATTATGTCTGCATGCCTGAGAGTGGGTGGGCTGCAGAGTGGGACTTGGTGCACATCATCATCTCTGTCTTCTCCCCTCTCTGTCTCTATTCCTATATATACCACTTTATTTTACTTGTATTGTTTTTTGGTGCTAGTAGTGGGGCTTGAAATCAGGGTCTGGGCACTGTTCCTGAGCCTTTTTACTCAGTGCTAGTACTCTATTACTTGAGCCACAGTTTGGTTTGTTTTGTGCTTAAGTGGAGATAAATGAGTCTCATGGACATTCTTTCCCTGGCTGGCTTCAGATCATCATTCCCATATCTCAGTGTCCTCTGTAGCCAGGATTACAGGTGTGAGCCACTGATACCTGGCTAAGGGAATTTTCTACACCTCAGTAAAATCCTACACAAACACATTGTATTGGGGAAGGGTCCCAACTGCTAACTCATATACAGACCTGTACCCCCAGAGAGGACCCTCTGACCTAGTGCATCATGCACATTTCTTCATCTTAAGTGCCATGCTGCCTTGTCTTATAGTCTCTACCCAAGGACTCCAAGGGATGGAATAAGGCACACCTGCATTTAAAAGGATATCAGTTCTCCCTGCTTCTTTCCCTATCTTCCACAAATAGTCAAGTATCTACTAGACACCAGATACTAATTTAGTATTAGAGGATGTAGTAAGAATCAAAATGGAAGCCAGTCTGGCTGCTCGCACCTGTAATCCTAGCTACGTGGGAGACTAAGACCTGAGGATCACAGTTCAAAGCCACCTGGAGAGTCTGTGAGAGTTTATGAGACTCTCGTCTCCAATTAACTAGCAAAAAGCTGGAAGTGGAGCTGTGACTCAAATGGAAGAGCACTAGACTTGAGTACAAAAGCTCAGGGACAGTGCCCAGGCCTTGACTTCAAGCACAAGGACTGGCACATACCAAAAATAAATTAATAAAGGCTCAAAATGGACAAGGTTGCTGTTAGGAAACTGAGTCATCAAGGTATTAGAATAAAGAAAGAGCAGAAAGTAAACTCAACAGACCAGATCAACTTTAATGGAAAGTTGAAGAGGAACACCATAGTGACCTGAGGAGAATCAGGAGACATCAGGCATCATAGGAGCAGAGGTGGGGGATTTTAAGTACGGTCTTAAGTGGGGTTAGGGTCAATAGTGGCTGGATGGTACTGCTTACAAATTTGTTGCCTGTTTTTTGCCTCCTGCATGCCTGCCCCAGTATTGGGGCTTCAACTTAGGGCCTCATGCCATTGCTTGGCTTATTTTGCTCAAGGCTGGTTCTCTACCACTTGAGGTGTACCTTCACTTCTGGCATTTTGCTGGTTAATTGGAGATAAGAATCTCATGGATTTGTCTGCCCCTGACTGGCTTTAAACTGCTCAGATCTCAGTCTCCTGAGTACCTAGGAGAGCAACCAAAACCTGGCTTCAGTAAGCTTTCTTTTTTTTGCCAGTCCTAGGTCTTGAACTCAGGGCCGGAGCACTGTTCCTGGATTCTTTTTGCTCAAGGCTAGCACTCTATCACTGAAGCCACAGCATCACTTCTGGCTTTTTTTCTATATTTGTGGTGCTTCATGTATACAACGTAAGCACTCTACCACTAGGCCATATCCCCAGCCCCTCAGTAAGCTTTCTTAACCCTCCCTTAGACAAGATGAAACGAGAGGAGTCTTCTTCCTTTTGCTTTCCTCTCTACTGCTGTGTGAGGGGAAGATCTTTTTCTTTACCTTCCCCTTCACTCTCTTATGTACATATTATATGTAGGAAAGTGAGCCTTTCCTGTAAACACATGGAAGCATTGTTATAAGTATGATATTCAAGAACCATTGGAGTCACAATGATTGACATGAAAATAAAGAAATGTCTCAGCAAGGCAAAATTTACTTCCTGGGGTGTGCCATCATCCAAAAACCAGGCAAGCAAAAACACAGAGCAGGCAATCTGCTCTGATATTTATCGCAAACACAGCAGACCCCACACTTCTGTTCAAATTGGTTGAGCTCAGGTTCACAATCTGCTTGTGATTGGCTGAATACGGTAAAATGTATTTACATAAGGTGATTCTGAAATAAAACTAACAGTTCACAAATAATCTCAAATGTGCTCACACCCTTTGCTATGTCTTAAACAGTTGGTGGGGAGGCATGTCTTATTTCCATCATGAAAGGAAACCAGTTTAAGACAAAACTTTACATTTCAAAAAATCCTTTCCAATCCCAAAAGCAGGATTTTTTTTGCCAGTTCTGGGGCTTGGACTCAGGGTCTGGGCACTGCCCCTGAGCTTTTATTGCACCAGGCTAGCACTCTACCACTTGAACCATAGCACCACTTCTGACCTTTTCTGTTTATGTGGTGCTGAGGAATCGAACCGAGGGTTTCATGCATGCTAGGCAAACACTCTACCACTAAGCCACATTCCAAGCTCCAAAGCAGGAATTTTTAAGTAATACACTTTGATTTAAAAGGACAGTTTTTCTTAAAGCACATACGCACAGGGTTTGCAGAAGAGGAACTGCTCCTTCTCCTATACCCATTGCATATCGGAGTTGGGAATTCTCAGTACACCTCCTATGTGCATGGATTACAGGAGAGCGGGCCTCAACATCATGAATCTTCTGCCTAACAATTCACTGCACATATATTTAATGACCATTATTGGTGTGCTGTATACTTGGGCTAAGAGTACCCTGCTGAGGAAGGAATAGTGTCTCTGTCTAGGGTTACCTGTCCAAGGGAGATGTGTGGTGAATTATCTTCCTTAGGCTGTAGCAGCAGGCATGCCAGTGTGCCAAGAATGGAGTTTTCTCATTCTTCTGTGTATACCATGCTCTCGTGTTATGTACATAAACACAAGCATGTGTTGACATATTTCTGTGTAAAATTGAAAGACAGGAAAGGGCCCTTCACATGATCTGTTTTGTAATATACACACACTGAAATTCATGTTGGATGTACATGTGCCTCAAGCTTGATTTTTTTTTGCCCTCACCTCTGCTTGCAGCCCTAGTGTGAATACTGTTTCTGTTTTATTTTATTTTGTTTATCTTTGTTTTTTGTTCTTTCTTGAGATACTTTATTGCTGTGAAGTCTAGGCTGGCCTCAAACTCATTATTCTCCTACTTCAGCCTCCTAAATGCTGGGATTACAGGTATGGGTATGCACCATCATGCCCAATTTGAGTGCTGTCTTATCCGTACATTGGGCATATACAATCATACAAGAACATGAACTTTGTCTACAGTTACGACAGAGCCTATGCAGCATGTCTCTTTGTTTTGATCATTATTTCAGTGGATCATTAGTGAAATTTTTGGTTCACCCATTTATTTAGCCATCCCTTTAATAAATCTGTAGGGATGGCATAGTCTGGAATGTAAGGCATACTATCTAGTAGGTTCATAGATAATAAATTTCCTTATGATATCTAACATCTGTGAGTAGATGGGGTCAAGGTGCCATAAGTTGAGCTTCTCTTTATCCCTTTTCCCAGACAATGGGACTTAATTATGTTTAGGTGGTGTATACATCCCGAGCCTTCTACTTTGCTCCCACTCTTCTATCCTTGTTACCTGGATGTGGGCACTATTTTGATGTAGCACCTACTCCATTTACTACATGTAGAAGGTCCAACTACCTATAAATCACGGGCTGGGAATATGGCCTAGTGGCAAGTGCGCTCACCTGGTATACATGAAGCCCTGGGTTTGATTCCTCAGCACCACATATATAGAAAACGGCCAGAAGTGTTGTTATGGCTCAAGTGGTAGAGTGCTAGCTTTGAGCCAAAAGAAGCCAGGGACAGTGCTCAGGCCCTGAGTTCAAGGACCAGGCCAAAAACAAAACAAACAACAAAAAACTACCTATAAATCACAACTTTTTCTTTCCTCTCTTTCCCTTCCTTCCACAATTCGAGATCAAACATAGGATGTGCTGATTCTGTGCTGCTAGGCCATGAGCAGTGAGTGGACTTGGTCCTTGCCCCCAAAAAGATGTATGTGAGAGGGACTTTAATGTCACCTAATATTTCTGCATGTGCTAGGCCACAGAATGGAACGTGTTTGTGTGTGTGTGTGTGTGTGTTTATGCACGTGTGTGCATGCATGTACACTGGTCCTGAGGCTTGAAATGTTTTTGAGCACTGTCTAAGCAGTGTCCTTGAGGTTTTTCTTTTAATTTTTTGCCAGTCCTGGGACTTGAACTCAGGTTCTGAGCACTGTCCCTGGCTTCTTTGAGCCACAGCGCCACTTCTGGCTTTTTCTATATATGTGGTGCTGAGGAATCGAACCCACGAACCCATGTACCACTAGCCATATTAGCAGCCCCCCTTGAGCTTTTTTTCTTACTCAAAGCTAGTGCTCCACCACTTGTGCCATAGCTCCACTTCTGGCTTTTTGCTGTTTAATTGGAGATTACAACTCTCATGGACTTTCCTGCCCAGGCTAGCTTTGAACTATGATCCTCAGATCTCAACCTCCTGAATAGCTAAGGATTACAGGCATGACTCCTCAGCACCTAGCTAGAATGGGCCTTATTGGCATCCTTTCCAAAACATACAAATGGCAAGATTTATTATTCCTATACTCAAGACACCTGTGTCTTGCTCTGTACTGAGCACGTCACGACCCTGAGCCTTCTGTCCTGCTCCTCCTCTCTAATCCTTGCTACCTGGGTGCCCGTGCTGTTGGAATGCAATGCACCTGGGCAAGGGTTCAGAGAAGGTGAGCTCAACTGCATCAAGAAGGACAGGGATCTTTGCATCACTCTCTTCCTTCCTCCCTTGTTAGAGGTTTTGAGTGGCAGATATGTATTGAAGAAGCATATTTCAGTATAGTTATAGTTAAGAGATTCCAAGGACTCTGGTGATCTTTTCTTTCTTTTTTGGCCAGTCCTGGGCCTTGGACTCAGGGCCTGAGCACCATCCCTGGCTTCTTCCGGCTCAAGGCTAGCGCTTTGCCACCTGAGCCACAGCGCCCCTTCTGGCCGTTTTCCATATATGTGGTGCTGGGGAATCGAACCCAGAGCCTCATGTGTAGGAGGCAAGCACTCTTGCCACTAGGCCATATTCCCAGCCCTCTGGTGATCTTTTCTATGAACCGGAATGAATAGACTTATTTTTTTTTCTTTTTTTTTATTATAAAACTGATGTACAGAGAGGTTACAGTTTCATACGTTAGGCATTGGATACATTTCTTGTACTGTTTGTTACCTTGTCCCTCATACCCCCTCCCCCCTCCCCCTTTCCCCCCCTGAGGTGTTCAGTTCACTTACACCAAACAGTTTTGCAAGTATTGCTTTTGTTGTTGTTTCTCTTATTTTACCCTTTGTCTCTCAATTTTGGTATTCCCTTTGAATTTCCTAATTCTAATTCCAGTACACACTGTTTCCCATACACTCAGATAAGATTACAGAGATAGTGTAGATACAATCACAAGAAGGTGATACACGAACATCATCAATAGTAGAAACTACAGATACACATGGGATGTTGAAAGTAGTTACAACTGTGATATAACAATCATTTCCATGAAATGGAGTTCATTTCACTTAGCATCATCTTATGTGTTCATGAGGGTATAGCTATTGGGCTCTTGTGATCCTCTGCTGTGACTTGCCTAAACCTGTGCTAATTATTCCCAATAAGGGAGACCATAGAGTCCATGTTTCTTTGGGTCTGGCTCACTTCACTTAGTATAATTTTTTCCAAGTTCTTCCATTTCCTTAGAAATGGGGCAATGTCATTCTTTCTGATAGAGGCATAACATTCCATTGTGTATATGTACCACATTTTCCTGATCCAATGAATAGACTTCTTAAATAATATCTTCATGCTCAGGTACCCAGAGTGTGAGAATGAGATCCAAATTTTTGTTGTTATTGATACTGCCTCTGAGGCTTGAACTCAGGGCCTGGGTACTGTCCCTGAGCTTTTTAGCTCAAGGTTAGTACTCTACCACTCAAGCCACAGTTCTACTTCCAACTTTTTGCTAGCTAATTGGAGATTAGTAGTCTCATGGACTTCTTGCCAGGCTAGTTTTGAACCACAGTCCTCAGATCTCAACCTCCTGAGTAGCTGGGATTACAGGTGTTGAGCCAATGGTGCCTGGCTAGAATGTAAATAGTGTATAGATCATCTTTCTTGGGTTTATATATCTGGGACTTGTAAATTCAGAATCTTGCTCCTTCTTCCAGCTTCTCCCAATGTATGCTCAGTAAAGGTTAAGGTTATTTAATATGTACCCCTTAATTTCATATAAAGCTTTACTTTGATAACAGCTCATCAAGTTTGAGAACAATCAGCTTAAGCAACTCTAGATTTCCAGTCTTTAACTACTAAAGTAATTTCTGCATAAATCATTTGTTACAGGATGAAGCTTAGCATCAATATTCCTTTAGGAGCAAACTTCTCTTTCAGTTAGTCTCCTTTCATTTATTTTTTGGGGGGGTGTCTGTGTGTGTGCCAGTCCTGGGGCTTTAAGTCAGGCCTAGGCACTGTCTCTGAACTCTTGTGCTCAAGGCCAGTGTTCTACCACAGCTCCACTTCTGGCTTTTGGTGATTAATTGGAGATAAGAGTCTCACAGACTTCCCTGCCTGGGCTGACTTCAAATCATGACCCTCAGATCTCAGCCTTCTGAGATTATAGGCATGAGCCACTAGCACCTGGCGTCCTTTGATTTTAAAAAAATTGGAGCAGTTTTATATTTACCAAAAAAGATGGAAGTGGAAACTAAGTAGCATCACTTATCATTAGCATCTTGCATTAGTGCTGTGTACTTGTTACAAATGGCAGGCAAATATGAATCAATTATTATTTTTAAAAAGTTCATAGTTGACATTTGGGTTCTTTTTCTTGTTTGATTTGAGACAAGGTCTTTTTTATCTTTATTGAAAAGGTGATAAGCAGGGGGATCACAGTTATATAAGTAAGGTAATAAGTATATTTGTTTTTAAGCACTGTTATCCCATCCCTCATTTTCTGCTGCTTACCACCTCCTTACTACCCTCAACTTGGAAGGTTCATATCCAATGTAGTGTCAAGTAAGTATCAATGTTGCATTACTTCATCTTTTGTCCTGCTGTTTCTGTGATGCTCTTTCCCTTCCACAGATCAAATAAACTGATATACAGGACAAAAGGTCAGAAAGCTAAGAAAAAAGAAAGAAAATAACTACCTACAGGATATAATAAGGACTTTTTGTTTCCAGTTCTTGGAGTTTATGTTGATGGTTTTCATTATATATAGTCCTATGCACTTAGCAATTGGGTTATTGACATCTACTGTTAAGAATATCATAGACATATTCTAGTTCTCACAAATGAGGGGAACCATGCAATTTATTTTTCTTTGGGCCAGTCTTACTTAGCTTAATATAATTTTTTTTGCCAGTCCTGGGGCTTGGACTCAGGGCTTGGGCACTGTCCCTGGCTTCTTTTTGCTCAAGGCTAGCACCTCTATCACTTGAGCCACAGCGCCACTTCCGGCCTTTTCTGTTTATGTGGTGCTGGGTTTCATGTATGCAAGGCAAGCACTCTACCACTAGACCATATTCCCAGCCTTCACTTAATATAATTTTTTCCAGGTCTTTCCATTTTCTTACGAATGGGACAACGTGAGACAGGGTCTTATTTTGTTATTCAGATTGGCATTGAACTCAGAACTCATGTAATCCTCTTGCCTCCATCTCCCAAGTAGCTGGGTCTATAGATCCATGCCACCATGCCCCGTAGTGCTGTGTGTGTGTGTGTGTGTGTGTGTGTGTGTGTGTGTGTGTGTGTGTTGTACATCCTTTGTGTCTGGAAAAATGTACAATGACAAGTATTTGCCCTACAGTGTCATATAGAATAGTTTCACTGCCCTAGAAATCTTCTGTGCTCTGCCTATTTTACATCCCTTTCCCCTTTCCTCCTCATTCATCCCCTAAATCTATTGTAACCACTGATTATGGTATTGTTTTTTCCAGTCCTGTGACTTGAACGTAGATCCTGGGCACTATCCTTGAGCCACTTTGTGCTCAAGGCTAGTACTCTACCACTTGAGCCACAGCACCACTTCTGGCTTTTTCTGAATAGTGTATTGGTGGTTTTTGCTGCTGGGACTGGCTTCAAACTATGATCCTCAGATCTTAGCCTCCTGAGTAGCTAGGATTACAGGAGTGAACGACTGGGCACCCAGCCACTGACTAAGTTTTATGTCTATAGCTCTGCCTTTTCTAGAGCATCATGAATTTAAGACTCCTGCATGTCTTTCTATGGCTTGATAGCTTATTTCTTTTTTCTGACAAATAATGTTCCATTGTCTGGATTACCACAATTTATCTATTCATCTACTAGAGGGCAACTTGGTTGCTTTCACATTTTGGCAATTATGAGTAAAAGTGTTATAAACATGTGTGTGTAGGATTTTGTGTGGACATAAATTCTCAACTCATTTGGGTGAATGCCAGAAGTACAACTGCTGTATCATATGGTACAACTGTTTAATTTTGTAAGAAACCACTGAGTTGTTTTCCAATGTAGCTGTGCCTTCTTGCATTCCCATGGGCAATGAAAAAGAATTCTGTTGCTCTATAGCCTCCTCAGCAGTTGGTTGTCAGTGTTTTGGATTTTAACTATTTGAATATATATATATATATATATGCAGTAGTAGCTCAATTTAATTTAAAATCCCTAGGGATGTAGGATGTTAAGGATCTTTTCATATGTTTGTTTGTCATCCGAGTTTTTTCTTTTTTTCAGTTCTTTTACCTGTTTCTCTCTCCTCCCTCCCTCCCTCCTTCCCTCCCTCCCTCCTTCTCTCTCTCTTTCTCTGTGTGTGTGTGTGTGTGCACACGCGCGTGCACACTGGGACTGGGGAACTGGGGCATAAACTCAGGGGTCTGGATGCTGTCACTTAGCGTTTTACTCAAGGCTGGTACTCTAACCACTAGAGCCACATCACTTTTTGTTTTTTGGTGGTTCATCGGAGAGAAAAGTTTCACAGATTTCCTACCTGAACTATCTTTGAACCATGATACTCATATCTCAACCTCCTGAGTAGTTAGGATTATAGGTGTGAGCCACTAATCCCTTTAGAATTAGTTTGTCAATATCCATTAAAAATATACTGGGATTTTTATTGGAATTTCATTGACTATGTAGATTAAGTTGGGAAGAACTAACTTCCTGACAATGTTACCTTCCTATCCATATGTATATGTTACCCCTCCATTTATTTAGGTTTTGATTTTGCTCACACCAGTCTGTATGGATTTTTTTTTTAGTATTTTACCTAATTGTTTCAATTTTTGGTGCTGATATAAATAACATTTTTATTTTCAAATCTAAGTTGTCATTGTTGGTGTATAAGAAAACAGTTGACTTTTGTATATTAACCTTGTATTCTACAACCTTTCTATAGGTGTTTATTAGTTCCAAAGTGTTTTTGTCGTTCTCTTGGAATTTGGCAGTCCTGCAGATTAAACTCAGAGCTTGCCAGGTAGAAGCTCTACCACTTGAGCCATGCCTCTAGGCCCATTTTCAATTGGTTATTCTTAAGGTAAGATCTCATTTTATGCCTAAGCTGGCCTGGACTTTGATCTTCCTACTTGTATTTACCTTGTTGCTGGTGATACTAGGTATGTGCCACTGTTCCCAGCCATTAGTTGAAATGGAGTTTTACAAACTTTTTATGCCCAGAGAGGCCTCGAACCACAATTACAGACTTAAACCACTGTGCCCAGCAATTCTTTGGAATTATCAACAAAGACAATCATGTTATCTATAAACCTAGACAATTTTACTTCTTCCTTCCCACTTTGTATATACTGTATTTCCTTTCCTTGTCTTAGCAAGGGCTTTCAGTATGATGTTGGAAAGGCATATTAGCAAGTGACAGCCTTGCTTTGTTCCTAATCTTACTGGGAAAGTTTGAGTTTTCTCACTGCCTATTATGGTGATTTCTGTGGATGTTCCTCATCAAGTGGAGAAAGTTCAACTGGCTTCCTGTTTTTCTGGATGTTTTACTTTATTTATTATGTTTATGTTAGTCCTGCTGTTGGAAACTAGAGCCTGGGAGCTGTCACTAATAGTTTTTGCTCAAGGCATTCTACCACTTGAGCAACAGCTCTACTTCTGGCTATTTTTCTGTAGGAAAGACTGCTTAACTTGAGATAAGAGTCTCTTGGACTTTCCTGTCAAGGCTGGGTTTGAGCCATGATCCTCAGTTCTCAGCCTCCTAGGTAGCTGATATTACAGGCATGAGCCATTGGCACGCAGTTGGAAGTTTTACTATTATGAATGAATGGTTGCATGTTGCCCAATACTGTTCAGCATCTATTAATTTGGTCATGTGAATTTTCTTCTTTAGTTTGTTCAGGTAATAGATTACTTTTTTTTGCTGGTTGTGGGGCTTGAATTTAGGGCCTGAGTGCTGTTCCTGAGCTCTTTTGCTAAAGCCTAGCACCACTTTGAGCCATAGCTCCATTTACGGTTTTCTGGTGGCTAAATTGGAGATAAGAATCTCATGGATTTTCCTGTTTGGATTGGCTTTGAACCACAGTCCTCTAATCTCAGCCTCCTTGAGTAGTTAAGATTACAGGTTTGAGCCACCAGTGCCAGGCAATTACATTAGTTTTGATTGTTGAACCAGCCTTCAATAACTTGAATAAAAATCAATTTAGTCATGGTATATAATTCTTTTTATACCTTGTTAGATTCAATTTTTAAATATTTATTGAAGATTTTCATGTATGTTCATAGGAGATTTTGGTCTGTAGTTTTCTTGAGGTTTCTATATCTGATTTTGATATTGGAGCAATACTGGCTTTAGAGCATGAATTAAATATTCTTTTATCTTCTTCAAGGGATTGTAGAGAAATGATATTATTTCTTTGCAATATTTGTAAGACTCCATTAGTAAACTCATCCAGGTCTATGTTTTCCATTTTGGAGATTTATTAGTGATTCAGGTTTTTAGTAGATAAAGTTCTATTAACATACTTTAATTCTCCTTGTATGAGTTTTGATAGATTGTATTTTACAAGGACTTTAGACCATTTCAGCTAGGGTATAAAATATGTTGACTTAGAATTATTAATAGTAATCCTTTATCATTTTTAATATTCATGGAATCAATAATTGGCCTTGTTTTTCTGAGACAGGATTTTCCTATTTAGTAAAGTAGAGCCTCAAACATAGGATATTCCTGCCTCAACCTCCCATGTGCTGAAATTAAAGGCATGTACCACCTCTTTGTGTGTGTGTGTGTGTGCGCGTGCGCGCGCACTGTGCACATGCACACATGCATGTGCATCTGTGCTTGTACTGTGGCTTAACTTTTCCTTTTCCTTATCCTTCTCAGTACTAGGGATGCTTCCATCCCAGGCCCTTAAATGTGATAGGTGACACTCTGCCACTAGGCTATAGCCTCAGTCCCTTTTTCTCAGTTTCATTAAGTTACATTCTAATTTTTATTACTTAATTTCTTTTACGTACCTAGAAATTATTCTGTTTCTTTTTTCAAGTCTCCTAAAGTAGAAACTTAGGTGACTGATTTTAGAGCTTCCTTCTTTTTAAATTTATGCATCCACTGCTATAAATTTACCTCTAAGGACTGGTTTTACAAATCCCACATTTTTTTCCCAGTCCTGGGACTTGAACTCAGGGCCTGAGCACTGTCCCTGAGCTTCTTTTGCTCAAGGCTAGCACTCTATTACTTGAGTCACAGCACTACTTCCAGATTTTTTCTGTTTAAGTGGTGCTGAGGAATCAAACCCAGGGCTTCATGCATGCTGGGCAAGCAATCTACCACTAAGCCACAATCCCAGCAGACCCCCCACCACAATTTTTTATACATGGATTTTTCTGTCGGGATCTGAACGATCCCTTTCTCCCCGATCTCCCGGGGAGAATGGTGAACCCCAAAATCTATGAAAGAGCACTTGGCCTTGCCTTCTGCCGGCAGAAGGCCAAAGGCGTACTCTCATGGACTTGCGCTGAGGAAAGGTTGCTGAAGCCTCCCCTCCCCCCAGTCCCCTCACATGTTATCAAGAGCGGGGGCAAAAAGGAAGGCATCAGGGACACGCTGCGGTGGTGGGATGCATCTCAAAAACTTTAATAAGGAAAGGCATTTATATAGAGGCAATGGCGGGAAAGAAAGGGGGCTGGCCAAAGGGCCAGTCATAGGCTAAGGACCATGTCCATCAAGTGATACCACAAAAATTCCTTTGTGGGCGGGACAACCCCATCATGGTGGCACGCACGTGTTCACCTCCCAGGGGCAGAGGCTTTCTTTTCTGGTTGAGGCCAGAAGGTGGGAGGTACTTCCTCCCATTGTCCCAAGGCTGGTGGAAGGGCAGCCTTCCACCCAGGCCATAACAATCCCCAACATCTCCCCCCTTTTGTTTTTTCAATGAACAGGGGATGCTGTAAACACATGGCATGTGTGGGCATAGGGCAAATGCTGACATAAGATCTGTGGGGCCCCTTCCACAAAACTGGGGTGAGAGGTAGGTAAGGGTCCATCCGTCTGGCTATGTCCAGAAGTCGGAATCCTCAGCTGGTTTCTGCCAAGTGCAGGAAGGTGCATACATCAGCCCTCTTTTGCTGGTGAGGTAGAAGCTGAAACTCTGGCATTCCCGGCAGTTCACAGTAGCTGATAACTCAAACATAAGTGATTAGTGAAACATTCTTTTATATAAACATTGAAGCCAAGGTGCTAAACCTTTGCGTTTACTTTTTTAAACATTTCTATCATAAAACATTGGGGTTGAGTGTCAATACCCTCAGCTCCTATTTTCTTCCCACCGCGACTCCCCAAGTCTAGCAGCAGGAGGAGAGGAAAGGAAGAAGCATGGTGCAAAATTCCTTTAGTTTCTTTGTGTGACGCTGTAGGCAGTATTGCCACGGCAAAACATTGAGACATGAGACGCTCAAGAAACAATCTAGAAAGCAAACAAGGAAAGGAAGCTTGGTTGCCTCCTACCGTACGTATGCAGTCCTACTTTCCATATTTCCATGGAAGAGCAGAAGTCCAACATGGTCCTCCTTTTCCTGGAGAGAACAAGAAAACATTTCTCCAGAGTGGGTGCTCTGGGTTTAATTTTCCAATCTGGAAAAACACATATACAGTACTCCATCCCACACTGATTCCGGATGATTTAAAATTTCTTGATAATTAACATAAGCATAACCATCCTTAATTAATCCTAACTATCCTTAATTAATCCTGGGGAATGCCCCCCTTTTGTTTTTTAAAATTATGACACCGGCGGCCACCAGGCAGGGAGTATGGATGGAGGTCTCTTCTTCTGTAGCTACTTCCTGCTGTCAAGGGGGCGACGTAAATCAAGGGCCCCTGGTCAGCCTGGCACCGTCCAGTGTGGCTGGCAAAAGTTCCCATCATGGGATGGTCACTGGGGCCAGAGAGCGCTATGGTTTCCTCTAGCCCCTCCTGCATTTTGGGCATACCCAGAAGTTTCCAAGGCTAGTGCCTCCAGGGTTCAGGCCTGTGTTAGGGTGACAGCTGTGAACGGCAAATTCCCAATTGGTGATCTCAGCAAGAGATGTTATTCTGTCAAAAGACACTTTTGAAAAGGTCAGGCAAAGTATTGACAAGTTCTCAGAGCTGGTTGGCATGAACGGCATAGAACACACCCTGGGCATAAGCCAGGAACGGTTCCTTTTGGAGCATAAACCCAATTGTAAAGTGAACAGGTAAGGAGAAATGACTGAAAGAAGTGTTTAATGATAGAAAACTGGTTTGGCATAGCCAGTCAGAGGCAAAAAAATAAATATATATATACACCTATATACAACTGGCAGAAAAGAAGAAAATGGACAGGAATTATCTCTCTCGATTTCCTGGCTCTGATCCATTTTGAAAGGGTGAAACAAGGCAGCTCCCTTTAGGAAAATATGACACCATTCTTCTCACTCCACTCCACCTTTCCGTCTCCTGGACTGGATAAGTCCCAGGAATTTCAACGTTTGTGGCTGGAATTGCATTTTCCCATCCGTATTTGAACTCGGGGCCTGAGCACTGTCCCTGAGCACTTTTGCTCAAAGCTAGTGCTCTACCACTTGAGTCATGATGCTGCTTCCGCCTTTTGCTTGTTCTCTGTGGTTGAGCTCTCAATCTGGCTCTTTGCTGTTTAACTGGGAGGTAGGATTTTAGAGAGATTTTTCTTTTTGCCCAGGCTGGCTTTGAACTATCCAGGGAGTCTTAGTCATACATGCCCTTTTTTTTTTTTATCTCCAATTGAGCAACAAGGAAAAAACAACAGAGATAATTCATTTGTAACTCGTTGAGACTGACCAAAAACTGCTTGTTAAGGTTTTGCTATAACACTTAGAGAACATGAGATTTATATGCCATCAACTTGAATCACGCCATTTAGTCCCACTGGCAAGTGAAAGAGAACACAGATAAATGACAACCAAGAGCAAAGGGTTAAAGCATTGTGGAATCCTCAGTCCCGGCAGTGGCTGCGTCCCTCATCCCAATTTGGCAAGTTCCATGCCATGCGATGGAGAAATCTAGGCAAGGCTGCAGTGGCATCTCTGGATAGACTGTCACATCTTGCTCTGGGTTGCCTGCAAATTTTCTATATAGATTGGTTAGGGTGTTTAAATTTTTTTTCCAGCATTTCTGGCTCTGGTAGACTGATGCCCTTCTGGTTTAAGCAGGGTGAAAAGACTTTCTTAATCACAAAATTCACCTGGCTAGCTCTGTGGCCACTAACATAACTATGGTGATTTAACCTGGAGTAACTGTTAGGATGGGACTATTCACATCCTCACAAGGCTCATAAATCATTCGAGCAGCTTCCAATGCGAGAGAGAGCAAAGGATCGTTAGTAGTGAAACCAGGCAGTTGGGGAACAGACTGTGGTGGCATCTTCCTGTATCCAGGGGCTGCCACCGTCCATGCGGCTAGCACATCTGTCCACCTGTATCCTATAAAGCAATGTATTAGTCCTGGGTCAGGAAAGTTGAGGTTAACAGTCACATTTGTATGAAGCAATCCCAATTCCTTGATCTTGAGAGTTTATGAGAACACAGGAGAGAAAAATGGGAAGGTAAAATCTTAATTTATGCCAAAGAGTTGTTAAGACTAGATGCACACTTAACTTTTAACACACTGAATATAAAATCACACACTGGTTTTATACCATTGTACTTTTACCACATGTTGCATAGTTGAACCTTATGGAATTTTTTATAGACACCTTTGTTTGTATCGAACATTGGGCTGAAAACCTATTGTTATGCTTTTAAAATCTTACCAACAACCACACACACGCGCACACACACACAAAAATACCTGAGCGCTCTTAAAATTGCTTTGATTGGCCATTTAAATTTTCTGGAATTCCAGCGGCAAATGGTATTAATTTGCCCATAATAGAACCACGTGGTTGAATAAAAAACAAAAAGGAAACCTCTGTTAATTACACACTCCCAACATGACAGTTTTTAAATCACAGTGGACAAGCAAACCCTTTTATCCATCTAGAAAAACTCCAGTTGATTTTGTATCTTTGAACTGGTAAACATGGAAGTTCAATCAAATTACCTATTGTCGTATCAAAACTTTGTTTTTCCCTTTAATATTTTGTTTTGGTTCCCAATTTGAAGCTTTCCCTGGCTTTAACCCCGCCTGCAGCCATAAGTCTGACACTGAGAGAAAACATGCAGGCAAGCAGGCAGGGTGCTAGCCCCTCCCATCAGTTATCACAATCGCTGGAGGCTTGTTAAGTCCGAGTCCCCGCCCAGCCCAGGGGAGTCTGGCATGCCCCTCACCTGGGGGGAATGGGTGGGACCCCGCCTTCAATATGGGGGACCCCATTGCACTCCACGTGTGTGTTAAGTCAGAGAAATCAGGATTCAACCAACTCAGTGGTAGAGTGCTAACCTTGAGAAAAAAGAAAGCCAGGGACAGTGCTCAGGCCCCGAGTTCAAGCCCCAGCGCTGGCAAAAATAAACAAACAAATAAATAAAACTATTTTCTTATTTTCCACCTCCAAGTGGCTTGGATTACAGGAATGAGCCACTGGAGCCTCTCTGAAACTCATTTGATTCATGTGGTATTTGCACATGTGTTTCAGCAACTGATATGTTAGTTTTTGCTAGCTCTCTCTCTTTTATTGATTTCTAGTCTAATTCATTCCATTGTGATCTATGAGCATACTGGTTATGATTTCTGTGCTTTAAATTTTGTTAAGGTGTATTTTTTGACCCTGACATGGTCTTCCTTAATGAATATTCTGTGTTTGTGGCTGAAATTTATCCCTGTTCACTAGGATGTCAGTTCTGTGACAGATCTAAGAAGAGTTGTTAATTGTCAACTCGTTCAGGGTTTTTTTTTCTGTTTTGAGGGGAAAATACTGACTTCCAAGGTCCTTAGGTGCTAGACCAAAACCCCAAAGTGTTCCTTTGCTATTTGCAGGTATACTTATATCTGTGTGTTCTTTAACTCTTATCAGTAATGACATATTCCCTTTCTGTTCTTTTTACTTTGTCTCTTAAGTATGATTTCCTAATGCCAAAAGTTACTTATTTTTAGTACACATGAATTAATCCATTTTATCTCTTTCTATAGTTGGAAATCATTTGCTCTATTCTCCACATCTGAAAGAATAGACACTCTTTGTTCTTTTAGTAATCAACTTAAAAAATCCATTGGAGGGGCTGGGAATATGGCCTAGTGGCAAGAGTGCTTGCCTCATATACATGAAGCCCTGGGTTCGATTCCTCAGCACCACATATATATAAAAAAGGCCAGAAGAGGCACTGTGGCTCAAGTGGCAGAGTGCTAGCCTTGAGCAAAAAGAAGCCAGGGACAGTGCTCAGACCCTGAGTCCAAGCGCCAGGACTGGCAAAAAAGAAAAAAAAATACATTGGAGGTTGGGACAGGAGAGAAAAACAGGGAGAGAGTGAAGGAAGGGATGACATTGTCCAAAAAGTGATGTACTCATTATTTGGCTTATGAAACTGTAACTCCTCTACACATCATCTTTATAGTGGCAATAAAACAGGAAGGGAAAATCCATTGGAGTTTATTGTAGTGTGATATATGTTATAATCTTATATTCTCCATTTTGATACCTAGAAGGCTATCAACTACATACTAAAAAGTGATTTTTACATTTAGGTTTCTTCTAGTTAATCATTGCATTTTTATAATAGCTTGGATTAATTACTAGAATGTGTCTTCTCTTAATCAAATGCCATAAAATGATTATTTCTTTGAAGATTATATGCTATAGGATTAAGTTTGCCATATTTATACTTAGGATAATATGCACACTAATACCCTTGCCTAATTTTTAGATGAATTTCATGATCAAAATAAGTTATGTAAAGAATGCCATGGGGGGGGGGGGCGGGCTGGGAATGTGGTTTAGTGGTAGAGTACTTGTCTAGCATGCATGAAGCCCTGGGTTTGATTCCTCAGTACCACATAAACAGAAAAAGCCAGAAGTGGCCCTGTGACACGCGGTAGAGTGCTAACCTTGAGCAAAAGAAGCTCAGGGACAGGGGCTGGGAATATGGCCTAGTAGCAAGAGTGCTTGCCTCATATACATGAAGCCTGCACCACATATATAGAAAATGGCCAGAAGTGGCGCTGTGGCTCAAGAGGTAGAGTGCTAGCCTTGAGCAAAAAGAAGCCAGGGACAGTGCTCAGGCCCTGAGTACAAAGCCCAGGACTGGCAAAAAAAAAAAGAAGCTCAGGAACAGTGCTCAGGCCCTTAGTTCAAGCCAAGTACTGGCAAAAAAAAGAATGCCATGGGGAGCCAGGCATTAGTGGCTCATGCCTAAATTGTTAGCTACTCATGAGGCTTGAGGTCTAAGGATAGGGGTTCAAAGCCAGCCCAGGTAGGAAAGTTCATGAGACTCTTATCTACAATAAACTATCCCCAAAAGCCATAAGTGGAGCTATAGCTCAAATGGTAGGGCATTAACCTTGAGCCAGACAGCTCAGTGAACAGCTCCCAGACCCTGAGTTCAATCCCCAGACCTGATCTCCAAAATTTAAAAATGCCATGGGGAATATAGACTAGTATATAAATGTAAGTCAGACAGAGTGGTGCAGGCCTATAATCCCAGCACTTGTAAGGCTGAGACAGGATTATAAAAAGTTCAAGGCCAGACTGAGTTACATAGTAAATCCTGTGTTGAATAAAACAAAAAATAAGGTATGAGTACCAGTGGCTCACACCTGTAATTCTAGCTGCTCAGGAAGCTGAGATATGAGGATCTTGATTCAAAGCCAGCCCAGGCAGTAAAGTCCCATGAGAATCTTATCTCCACTAAACTACCAAAAATGCTGGAAGTAGGGCTGTGGCTCAAGTAGTAGAGCACGAGCCTTGAGCCAAAAAGAAGCTCAGGGACAAGGACCAGCTCTGAGTTCAAGCCCCACAACTGACCAAAAACTGGAATTGGAATATGACTGGATTTCTTTTTGAGCTATTTGTGGCAGGGACTCGGGAACACACAGATTTAAGTAACCTTGTCTTTAAGTAGCTCAAAGTATAGTGGTCAGACAGAAGATGTGTGTGTGTGTGTGTGTGTGTGTGTGTGTGTGTGTGTGTGTGTGTGTGTATGCATTCACTGTTAGACTTAGGGGTGTCATGACTTTTAGTTTTAGGGCAATAATTCTAACTTGCTTTACCTTTTATTTATTTGTTTATACATTTTTTCAGTCCTGAGGCTTGAACTCTGGGCCTGGGTGCTGGGCCTGAGCTTCTTTGTGCTCAAGGCTAGCATTCTACCAGTTGAGCCACAGCACCACTTCCAACTTTTTCTGTGGTTAATTTGAGAATAGAGTCTCGTGGACTTTCCTGCCCCTGCTGCCTTCCAATGGCAATCCTCAGATCTCAGCCTTGTGAGTAGCTAGGATTATCGGTGTAAGCCACCAGTGCCAGTCTTGCCTTACCTTTTAAAAGAAAATTGTATAATGACTGTCTTATACTGTCTTCCTCTGCCATTCTCTTTTTCCCATGATTGCTATATCTGGCCTATATTACCTACCCAGAATGCCATTTGTTTTTTATGCATGCTGTAAATGTGGATCAAAAGCAAGAAACAGAAAAAAATGTATTGTTTCTTTTTGTTTGTTAGTGTTGGAATACATGACATTCTTTATATCTTTATTTGAGGGGCCATACATGTCCCACTCAAATATTTGTTTATACATTTGTTTTGTTAAATGGGTTCGTCACTATGGGAGTAATAAATTATGTGAACCAACGTATGTCAATGTCATTAGTAAAACAGGATGCCAGAATGCCATACCACAAACTAGCACCACCCTGCCAACACCCCCCACCTGGCTTTGGTTTCATTAGGAATGCAGGAAAAAAGTGTGCTCTTCCTTTCCTTTTACCCTCTTCCTCTTCCACTGAACCTCAAATTAGAAAATGTCTTTCCAAGCCCTTTTCTCTTCTATTTCTTCTAGCCTACGACTGTCATGCTTACCTACAAAAAGGATAGATAGATAGATAGATAGATAGATAGATAGATAGATAGATAGATAGATAGACAGATAGATAGATAGATGACAGATAGATATCTGCCAGCCATGGGGCTTGTGCTCCAGGCCTGGGCACTGTCCCAGAGCCTCTACCACTTGAGCCACAGCGCCACAACCAGCTTTTTCTGAGTAGTTTATTGGAGATAGGAGTCTCACAGACTTTCTTGCCCAGGCTGGCTTCAGGACTTTCCTGTCCAGGCTGACTTTGAAGTGCTATCTTCATATTTTAACCTCCTGAGGATTACAGGCATGAGCCACTGGTGTTAAGCAAGGAGTGTGTGTGTGTGTGTGTGTGTGTGTGTGTGTGTGTGTGTGTGTGTGTGTGTGTCCTATTCCCCAAGAGGGGTTCACAAGAGGCTGGAAAGTTTGAGACTAGCCTAGGCTACATAGTGAGTTCCAGGCCAGCCTGGGCTACATAGGCAGATCCTGTCTAAAAATAAGAGAGGAAGAGACAGAGACAGAGAGACAGAGACTTCTTATTCCTCTTACAGGAAAAGGGAGTTACAGACTTAAAGTATATTAGTGTCATATTGTCCTTCAAAACAACACTGACTCCTCTGGTGTCCCAGGTCCTTCATGTCCTATCTGTATCCAATTGCTACCAAACACCCAGCCTTGTCTTCTAGTTAGGGGCAAATGCCAGCCTCATTCACAGTTCCAAGCCTTTGGTTAACCTTCCCTACTTATTTTTCTGACCACCATTGCAACTTTATTGGAACAGTTTAACACTGAGCTATTGTGTCATTGCATTATATGAAGGTTCTTTCCCACCTAGATTAGAAATTCTTTGAGTTAGTTATGGAATAATAAGCCCTTTTTTGTATCCCTCATTTCCTTCCTCTCATAGTGCAAGGTAGAGATTTATTGAGTGTTGGCCACATAAATATGTTGATTAGCTGTTTAGCCCTTCCTCCTCAATGGGAATTCTCTTCAGTGAGCATTTTTTAAACACCTATTCTGAGAAAACATAGAGTTTCTGGAACAACAGCAGTAAGAACAAGGCATAGCCACAATGCTCAAGTGGAGGAGATTATGCAGTCACCAGGATGTCCAAACAAAAGGGGTATTGAGGAGAAAAGTCTGTTTGAACTGGACTTGGATTGAATGGGATTTCACCAGACTTAAAAGAGAAGGGGTGGGGAAGATTGTGGAAGGGCATGGAGACCTAAAACTGTGCTCATTCCTGCACAGCTGTGCACAAATTGTTCCAAGAGTCCCCCTACCACTGCAGATACGCAAATCAGTAGATGCTCAGTAGTTTATTATGCATAGAACCGCCCCCCCCACACACACCACCCTCCTGTGTCTGCTTCAACTCCTTCCCAGATTGCTTATAATACCTAAAACAATGTCATGGCTATGTAAATAATTGTTATACTATTATTTCAGTACAGAGCTAGTTTCCCCTTTCCCCCAAATCTACCTTTTATTGGCTTATATTTGTTATACAGTAGAGATTTCATTGTTACATTTCCAAACATGTTCACATTATATTCCTATCAGTCTCCCTTTATCACTCTTCCTTCTCTTCTCAAAACAATTTCAACACATCTCATTGTTTTGGTTTCATAGTTGCAAACAGTCTACAGTCATTCTGTTTTTTAGTCAATCCCCTCCTGCTAGTACCCCACCCACCAACAAAAATCCCCAAATACTTCTGATCAGTGATTAGCTGAATTGACAGATGCAGCACCTGTAGATAAGGACATCCAAACGTACATGGCTTATGAGAGTCTAACAAGTTAGTTTTTTAGATAGATGAGAACTGGATTTGATAAGGCCCTGAATGCCATGTAAAGGAATTTAAGTTTTACCCTCTAGGCCGTGAGGAAACTGTTTACGATTTTCAGATAGAAAGTGTGACAATGGATATGTGCTAGCTCAGGTATACAAATATCAACCACCTAATATCCTCCTCCTTTCCTTTCTCCTTAGCCCTCTGTTGCACAACACAAGTCCTATCTGCACTCCTATAGTTGTGTAAATTAATCAGATCTCCTTATATATTCCTGGCATGTCCTGTATTTTCACTGACCCCAGGCTTGTGGCTATCTTGGGTTTTTTTTTTTTCATTTCAATTGTCATTTTATTGGAAGATGGTAAAATTAGTTACCAAATTAAACTGTAACTTGGTAATAATCCTAAATTATGCAACAAATTTTAATGAAAGCTTGTTCAAAAGTGATCAATCAAATAACTCTATAGGGGGCTAGGGAGATGGCCTAGTGGCAAGAGTGCTTGCCTCGTTTACATGAAGACCTGGGTTCGATTCCCCAGCACCACATATACACAAAATGGCCAGAAGTGGCGCTGTGGCTCAAGTGGCAGAGTGCTAGCCTTGAGCAAGAAGAAGCCAGGGACAGTGCTCAGGCCCTGAGTCCAAGCCCCAGGACTGGCCAAAAAATAATAATAATAATAACTCTATAGGCAGAGTAAGAATGAGAAACTCGACTGGCCAACAGATTCAGTTCGCTAAATGAAACCTGAACTTTTCCTTTTTAAGAAAGGTAAACTGGGCTGGGAATATGGCCTAGTGGCAAGAGTGCTTGCCTCCAACACATGAAGCTCTCAGTTCGATTCCCCGGCACCACATATATGGAAAACGGCCAGAAGGGGTGCTGTGGCTCAGGTGGCAGAGTGCTAGCCTTGAGCCGGAAGAAACCAGGGACAGTGCTCAGGCCCTGAGTCCAAAGGCCCAGGACTGGCCAAAAAAAAAAAGAATATTAAAAAAAAAGAAAGGTAAACTGATTTCAGTAGATAGCAATACAGAAAGATTTTGCACACAGAGTAATTTCCATCCAGTCAACTGTTTTTGGCGATCTCTGTGGGACATTCATTTACATAACTGGCTGTGCCTGAGCCTTCTTTGCAAGCATCTTTAGATCTGTGATACACTTGGCAATTGTCTCCTTTTCCTGCTGTGCAGAGATGCTCTGTATCACACGCGCCTCCACCCAGTTTATCATGTGCTCTTGCTCTTTTCCATGCATCATATTCTGCACTGAGATATGATAGTCCAGGCGATTCTTTACCTCCTTATATACTCTATGCAGCCAATCCCGGTAAGAAACCTCCAAGGCCATAGCAATGTTATTCCTCTGGACATCAAAAAGTTAGTGGGATTTCTGAACCAGGGCAGGCTGTGCCTTCTCTGCATCAATTGCATCCTGAATTTGTTTGATGGAACCCTGTTTTACCTCTTCTCGTTGGGCAGTTTTTTGCTCATTGATTTTATCAATAAAATCTGTGAAAGAGGATCCATATTTTTTAATAGCATAGACCATTATTCCTAATAATGATAAGCCAGAGAAGGTCTCTGGAGTAATCACATATATTTCTTTGGATAGAAAACACAAGATAAGCCCAGTGTCAAGCATGTAGGATCCTGTTACACCAGTTTTAGGATAAAGAAACTGGAAGAATTCCTCTGGAATCAGCCCTAAACGTACTTTTCTTCCATATTTGGGAAGAGGTGGCAGAGGGGCAAAACTTGGCTGTGAAGTGTGGAAAATCCTTTTTGTTTGCAATAACCCCGGTCCTAGAAGGGCTGAGTTCTTCAGACTGGGAGCCGCAGCGGTGACGGCAGAAAGTGCCACCTGGGACAACATGGCTAGCAGATGTCTATAGAGCAGCCACCATAGAATCCCTGTATCTTGGGGTTTTATTTATTTATTTATTTTGCCAGTCCTGGGCTATGAACTCAGGGCCTGAGCACTGTCCTTGGCTTCTTTTTGCTCAAGGCTAGCACTCTGCCACTTTCAGTTTTGCCAATTGTATTTATTTCCTTGTTGAACTCCCATCCATAACATGTTTTACAGGATTTACTTGCTGCCTCTAATTGTCTTTTTGTTGGCCCTGTCTTTATAAGCATTTACTAGGGAAACACTTTATAACCCAGTCTACTGGTAGTTTACCTTCAGGAAACACTTGGAAGAAGGCAGCTCAGTTTAGCTGATTGTTTCATGTGATGATGTCTTGAGGTTTATAGGAAAGAGTTTGGAAGGGCCCTATGAGGAGACTGAGAAGTTTTCCAGCTTATCCATTGTTGAGTCTTCTTTTGCAGTGTTATTAGTTTGTTTTCATGAATTCCCAGAACAACGGGTATACCCATCTGAAACTATGACTACAGAACACTTTACAAAGGTAAACATGAATTATTTTTGGATATCCATATTCTCCTTCCCCATGACATGGTTCTGGACTGTGTGTTTTAAATCATTTCCTGAATGAAATTCATAACCAGTGAGGAGCGTAGGAAGGGAATCTACATCACCTTATACATTTTCTGCTTTCTTTCAGAGTTAGTCGCCATATGGATCATTTAATAAATTTACACTGAAATAAAGCTTTCTGAGTCATGCTACTCTATTAGCTGAGTATTTATCAGAAATGCTTGGGCCTACTCAAGGGGGTTCACTAGTGTAATCCCAGCACTCCTGGCTGAGGCAGAATTGTGAGTTTTAAGACCAGCCTGGGCTGTACTCTGTCCCAAAAAAATGCCAAGTGTAATAATTCAAGCCTAAAATCCCAGACACTTGAGAAACAGAAATTGGGAGAACTTTGGTTAGAGGCCAGCCCAGGGAGGAAGTTGGCAAGATTCCACCTCAACAGAACAATTGGGGCAGGGGGCCGGGTTGTACATCTGCAATCCCACTAGGCAGAAGGCATAGGTAGGAGGATTGCAGTTTGACACTGGCTTAAGTCAAAACACAAGTCCCTATCTGAAAAACAGCTAAAGCAAAATAAGAGCTGGGGGTGTGAATGAAGTAGTAGAGTACCTGCCTAGTAAGCTCAAAGCATCGAGTTCAAACCCTAGTACTGCCAATTAAAAAGAAAAAAAAAGATAAGCTGGGTACCTGTGGCTCATAACTATAATCCTAGCTACTTAGAAGGCTGAGATCTGACCATCATGATTCAAAGCCAGCCTGGGTAGGGAAGTCTGTGAGACTCTAATAAACTACTCAGAAAAAAAAGCTGGAAGTGGTGCTGTGGCTCAAGTGGTAGATTGCTAGCCTCAGGTAAAAGAAGCTCAGGGACAACATCCAGGCCCTAAGTTCAGGCCCAAGGACCCGCAAAAAATAAAAAAATTAAAAAAAGATCAAACATTATAAGAATGATTTTTTTTTCAAATTTTTATTATCAAACTGATGTACAGAGATACACTACTTTTACTGTTTGTTACCTTGTCCCTCATACCTCCCTCCCCCCTCCGCCTTTCCCTTTCCCCCCCTGAGGTGTTCAGTTCACTTACACCAAACAGTTTTGCAAGTATTGCTTTTGTAGTTTTTGTCTTTTTTTACCCTGTGTCTCTCAATTTTGGAATTCCCTTTCAATTTCCTACTTCTAATACCAGTATACACGGTTTCCAGTATACTCAGATAAGATTACAGAGATAGTGTAGGTACAACCACAGGAAGGTGATACAAGAACATCATCAAAAATAGAAGCTACAGATACAGATGGGAAGTTGGAAGTAGTTACAACTGTGATATAACAATCATTTCCATAACACGGAGTTCATTTCACTTAGCATCATCGTATGTGTTCATAAGGGTATAGCTATTGGGCCTGGTGGTGCTCTGCTATGACTTGCCTAAACCTGTACTAATTATTCCCAATAAGGGAGACCATAGAGTCCATGTTTCTTTGGGTCTGGCTCACTTCACTTAGTATAATTTTTTCCAAGTCCTTCCATTTCCTTACAAATGGGACAATGTCATTCTTTCTGATAGAGGCATAAAATTCCATTGTGTATATGTACCACATTTTCCTGATCCATTCGTCTACTGAGGGGCATCTGGGTTGGTTCCAGATTCTCGCTATGACAAATTGTGCTGCAATGAACATTGTTGTGCTGGTGGCATTACTCTGATTTTGTTTGTGGTCTTTTGGATAGATACCCAAAAGTGGGGCTGCTGGGTCATAGGGGAGTTCTATATTTAGCCTTCTGAGGAATCTCCATTCTGCTTGCCAGAGTGGCTGAACCAGTTTACATTCCCACCAACAGTGAAGTAGGGTTCCCTTTTGGCCACATCCCCTCCAACAATTGTTATTGTTAGTTTTCTTGATATATGACATTCTTACTGGAGTGAGATGGAATCTCAATGTTGTTTTGATTTGCATTTCTTTTATGGCCAGTGATGTAGAGCATTTTTTCATATGTCTCTTGGCCATTCTCAATTCCTCATTAGAGAAGTCTCTTTGTAAGTCTTTAGCCCACTTGATGAGGGGGCTATTGGTTCTTTGCGGTTTTGTTTTGGAAGAAGGTAATTTTTTTAGTTCTGCATATATTTTAGAGATGAGGCCTTTGTCTGTTGAATGGCCGGTAAAGATCTTCTCCCAGTCTGTGGGCTTTCTGTTTATCTTGCAAGCTATGTCCTTTGCCGTGCAGAAGCTTTGCAGTTTGATGTAGTCCCATTTGTCCAACCTTTCTTTGATTTGTAGCCTTTCTGGGTCTTTGTTAAGGAAGTTCCGTCCTGTGCCAAGGAGCCCAAGTGTTTCTCCTACTCCTTCCTTTAGTGTTTTCAAGGTGTCTGTTTTGATTTCGAGGTCTTTAATCCATTTGGAATTGATTTTGGTGCAGGGTGATATATAAGGATCTAGTTTTAGTTTGTTGCATGTGTTGAGCCAGTTTTTCCAGCACCATTTGTTAAAGAGGCTATCTTTCTTCCAAACTATTGTTTTAGCTCCTTTATCAAAGATTAAGTGGGCATAGTTCTGTGGGATCATTTCTGGGTCTTCATTTCTGTTCCATTGGTCTTCAGGCCTGTTCCAGTGCCAATACCAAGCTGTTTTTTTATTACTATAGCTTTATAATACAACTTGAAGTTGGGTATTGTAATTCCTCCAGCACTGTTCTTTCTGCATAAGATTGTTTTTGCTAATCTAGGTCTTTTATTGTTCCTTATGAATTTCTGGATTGCTTCCTCTATTTCGTTAAAAAATGGTGTTGGGATATTAATGGGTATTGCATTGAATTTGTAGATAGCCTTTGGCAATATTGCCATTTTGATTATATTAATCCTCCCAATCCAGGAGCATGGGAGGTTTTTCCATTTCCTTAGTTCTGACTTAATTTCGTTTTCAAGGTTTTAAAGTTCTCCTCAAAGAGGTCTTTCACTTCTTTGGTTAAGGTTATTCCTAGGTATTTTATGTTTTGGGGGGCTATTGCAAAGGGAGTTGCTTTCCTGATTTCAGCCTCGGTCTTCGGGTCGTTAGCATAGAGAAAGGCCGTTGATTTTTGAAGTTTTATTTTATATCCTGCAACTTTGCCAAAGTTTTGGATAAGCTCTAGTAGCTTGGGGGTAGAGTCTGTGGGATACTTTAGGTATAGGATCATGTCATCTGCGAAGAGAGAAAGTTTAACTTCATCTTTTCCTACTTGGATCCCCTTTATATTTTCTTCTTGCCTGATTGCTCTGGCTAGGAATTCTAGTACTATGTTGAAGAGCAGGGGAGAGAGTGGACATCCCTGCCTTGTTCCTGATTTTAAAGGGAATGGCTTTAGGTTTTCACCATTTAGAGTTATGCTTGCTGTTGGTTTGTCATAAACTGCCTTGATTATATTCGGGAATGTTCCCTGGAATCCCAGTTTTTCCAGGGCTTTTAGCATAAATGAGTGCTGGATTTTATCGAACACTTTTTCCGCATCCAGAGATAAAACCATGTGGTTCTTTATCTTGCTCCGGTTGATGTGGTGGATTACATTAATTGACTTGCGGATATTAAACCAACTTTGCATCCCTGGGATGGATCCAGTTTGATCATGGTGTATGATTTTCTTGATGACCTGTTGAAGTCGATTGGCCAGAATTTTGTTGAGAATTTTTGCGTCTATGTTCATCAGGGAGATCGGTCTATAGTCCTCTTTCCGTGATGAGTCCCTGCCTGGTTTTGGGATGAGGGTTATACTGGCTTCATAGAATGAGTCTGGAAGTGAACGTTCTCTTTCAGTTTCATTGAAGAGTTTGAGAAATATTGGTGTGAGTTCTGTTTTGAAGGCCTTGTAGAATTCTGCAGTGAATCCGTCTGGACCTGGGCTTTTCTTGGATGGGAGATCATTTATTGCCATTTCTATTTCAATACTGGATATGGGTCTGTTTAGAAGGTTTAAATCTTCATGGTTCAGTTTGGGGATATGAATTTTTTCTAGGAAATCATCCAATTCTTCCAAGTTCTCAAATTTGTTGGCATAAACGTTTGCAAAATAGTCCCTTATTATTTTCTGAATTTCGTTTTTTTCTGTGGTGATGTAACCTGTTTCATCTCTTATCTTGTTTATTTGAGTGTGCTGCCTTCGTTTCTTGGTCAGGTTTGCCTGGGGTCTGTCCATCTTGTTGATTTTTTCAAAGAACCAACTCTTTGTTTTGTTTATTTTTTTGATGTTTTTTTTGTCTCTAATTGATTTAATTATGATTTGATTTTAATTATTTGCTTCCATCTATTGACTTGGGGGGTTTGGCTTGTTGTTCTCTCTCAAGGAAATTAAGGTGCTTCCTTAAATTACTGAGTTGCTGTTTCTCCAGTTTGTTGAAGTATGCACTCAGAGATATAAATTTTCCTCTGAGTACTGCCTTTGCTGTGTCCCAAAGGCGCTGGTACTTTGTGTCCTCAACTTGGTTGAATTCCATAAACATTTGAATTTCCGTTTTAATTTCTTCAATGACCCTCTGATGGTTCAGCAGTGTGTTGTTTAGTCTCCATGAATTGTAGCATTTTCTTTGGTGGCTGTTTGAGTTGAGCTCTAATTTTATAAAAAAAAAAAATACAGACTAGGGATTTGGCTTACTGGCAGAAGGTGTGCCTAACATGCAGAAAGGCCCTGGGTTTGATTTCTAGCACCACAAATAGTAAATTAATAAAATAAAAAAGAAATAAATATAATCCCTAAAACGACTTGGGATGTGGTTCACATGGGCCTAGGCACCCTCCTGTAGCTTTCTTTGCCCAAGGCAGGCACTCTACCATTTGTGCCACTACTCCACTTACATCTTTTTACTGGCTAATTGGGAATAAACGTCTTATGGACTTTCCTGCCCAGGTTGGCTTTGGATCATGATCCTCAGATCTTGGCCTCCTGAGTAGCTAGGATTATAGGCATGCACTACTGGCACTTGGCTAAGTGTGGAATATTTCTTTTTGGTTAGTTGTAGGTTTGAACTCAGGGCCTTGGCACTGTCCCTGAGCTCTTTCGCTTAAGGCTAGTGCTCTACTACTTTGAGCCACAGCTCCACTTTGTGTTTGGGGGTGGTTAATTGGAGATAAGTGTCTCACTGACTTTCCTGTCCTGGCTGGCTTTGAACAGTGATCCTCAGATCTCAGCGTCCTGAGTAGCTAGCACTACAGCTGTGAGCCGCTAGTACCCGGAAACGTGTGGAATCTTCTTTATTTCCTTATTTATTGTCAAAGTGATGTACAGAGAGGTTACAGTTTCATACGTTAGGCCTTGGGTACATTTCTTGTACTGTTTGTTACCTCATCCCTCATTCCCCCCTCCTCCCTCTCACCTCCCCCTAAGTGTGGAATCTTATTTAGAGCATTTTGTTAATATTTGAAAATTTTCAGCCATGCTGGGCACAGGTGCTTACACTTGTAATCCTAGCCACTCAGGAGGATGAGATCTGAGTATCTTGGTTCAAAGCCAGCCTGAGGCAGCAAAGACCCTGAGACTTTTTTTGGTTTGGCTTGTCCTGGGGCTCAAGTTCAGGCCCTAAATCTCTTTGTGCTCAAGGCTAGCACTCTACCACTTGAGCCACAGAACCACTTTCAGCTCACAGACTTTTCTGCCTGGGCTGGCTCTGAACTGTGACCCTCAGATCTCAGCTTCCTGAATAGTTAGGGTTATAGACGTAAGCAAATGGCACATGGCTTCATGAGACTCTTATCTCCAATTAGCCAAAGCCCAGAAGAAGCAGCTCAGGAAAAGTGCCCAGGCCCTGAGTGCCATCCCCAGGACTGGCACCACAAAAAATCATTTCAGCCTGGCAAGTTGCCTCACACCTGTAATCTTATCTACTTAGGAGGCAGAGATAGGAAGGACTGTTGTTCAAGTCCAGTAAAGGCAAAAAGATCCATCTTAACAATATAAGCCAGCTGTGGTGGTTTGGTCATGTCTACCATCACAGCTATTTGGGAATCCATTGGTACGAGGATCTCCATCTGAGGCTAAACCCTTGATTTAAAAAAAAAAAAAACTTGTAAAAAAACAAGATCCTATGTGAAAAAAAAAAAAACATCTAAAACAAAAAAAGTCTAGCAAGTGGCTTAAATGGCAGAGTGCCTAGCAGAGTGCATAGCAAGTGCAAGGCCCTGAATTCAAATCTTGGTACTACCAAAACAAAGAATAAAACAAAACAAAATGTTTTCAGATTTTGGAACATTTCAGATTTCAGACTTTCAGGTTAGGACTTGTCAACATATATTTGATTTACTTAAAAGATAAAATAAAGGGGCTGGGGATATGGCCTAGTGGTAAGAGTGCTTGTATACCTGAAGCCCTGGGTTCGATTCCCCAGCACCACATATACAGAAAAAAAAATGGCCAGAAGTGGCGCTGTGGCTCAAGTGGTAGAGTGCTAGCCTTGAGCAAAAAAGAAGCCAGGGACAGTGCTCAGTCCCTGAGTCCAAGCCCCAGGACTGGCCAAAAAATAAATAAATAAATAAAAATAAAAAAAGATAAAATAAAGTACGTTAGATTAAGACTGGGAAGCATCTTTCTTCTCTGCCAAGGTCCAAGGTAAAGTAGAAGTATCTATTTTTTTGTATTTTTTCCTTATTGTCAAAGTGAATTACAGAGGGGTTACAGTTTCATACGTAAGGCAGTGAGTACATTTTTTGTTCAACTTGTCAGTTTATTTGTTGTTTGAAGAAAGTACATGTGCATGTAGGTAGCCTAGGTTAAGGAGTCAGAGCCCAAGTGGTGTGTGAAAGACATGTTCAAAAGGGTAGCTTGGGGGGGCTGGGGATATAGCCTAGTGGCAAGAGTGCCTGCATCGGATACACGAGGCCCTAGGTTCGATTCCCCAGCACCACATATACAGAAAACGGCCAGAAGCGGCGCTGTGGCTCAAGTGGCAGAGTGCTAGCCTTGAGCAAAAAGAAGCCAGGGACAGTGCTCAGGCCCTGAGTCCAAGGCCCAGGACTGGCCAAAAAAAAAAAAAAAAAGGGTAGCTTGGCTTGTACTTTTGGAGTTTAAACACATTAAAGATGGCGTGTGGACTTCACAAGTTTAGATGGCCTGCTGTAGCAACAGAGCCCAATCAGGGTAAAGGAGGGAGGGGCACCTACATGAGATAATGGCCCTGTTTTATGCGTCAAAACCCAGTATATACTGAGGAACAATTCTGTATAGGGCAAGGAGATGGGAGATTGGTTCTGTTTAGAAGCATTATTCAATATAAAAAAACAAAAATTAGATGCAAAGGACTTTTCATCATCAGTGAAAAAAGGTAGGAAAAATCTACATTGAAATCTAACATTTTGGATTGGTATCTGAGGTATAAGTGAGAAATTATTGTTTCTCTGTCTCTCACACACATACAAACACACATGACAACATATTTACTCAATATAAGGAGATAGATGTGCAAGCGTGTATAGTTCCTAACCTATGTTCACTGAGAGTTTAGAAACAAATACCCTAATGACAATGACTGTACTTTATTTATACCTTGCCTTCTAACCACCATTACCAACTGAAAGAACTCTGGGTTTCTTGATGAAAAGGCTGATTCATTGGCAGATGGGAAGGCTAACACATGATTGTGTTTCCTTTAAAAATTTATTTAAGCTTCTGGGCTGTCGTGTAATCATAGCTACTCAGGAGGTTGAGACCTAAGTATCACAGCTCAAAGCCAGATGGGATGTCAGTGACACATGCCTATAATCGTAGCCACTCAGGAGACTGATATCTGAAGATTGAGGTTTGAAGCCAGCCTGGGCAGGAAAATCTGAGACTTTATGTCCAATTACGCACTGGAAAGCCAGAAATGGAGCTGTGGATCGAATGGTAGAGTGCCAGCCGTGAGTAAACAAAACTAAGAGATAATATCCAGGCCCTGAGTTCAAGCCCTAGTACCAGAACACACACAAAAAGTTCTCTTGAGGCACAAACTACAATAGAGGTTACCAGGAGAATGAAGACAGGAAGTTCTTATTTATTGGATACAACGTTGATGAAAATGTTCTTGAAATGGAGAGTGGATGATGGTTGGGCTGCTATTGGGGCCACACACTTCAAAATTATTCCAATGGGAATCTTTATTATGTGTGCTTACCAAAATAAAAGAGAAAAGCAGGGAGGACATGGAAGACATTGAGGTAAGCCTACTATTTTTTTTCTTTCTGCCCAGGAGCCATGGATAACAGAGGCTTTCAGCAAGGGAGTTTTAGTAGCTTCCAGAGCAGCTCTAGTGATGAAGACTTGATGGATACACCTGGGACCGCAATGGACTTCTCCATGAGAGATGATGTTCCTCCCTTAGACCGAGAAATAGAAGGTATTATTGCTACTGACCATTTCTTTTTAAATTCTTTAATTTATGTAAAGTAAATTTTTTTGTCTGGGCTGGGAATGTGGCTGAGTGGTAGAGTGCTTGCCTAGCATGCATGAAGCCCTGGGTTCAATTTCTCAGCACCACATAACCAGAAAAAGCCAGTGGTGCACTGGCTTATGTGGTAGAGTGCTAGCATTGAGCAAAAAAGCTCAGGGACAGTGCTCAGGTCCTGAATTCAAGCCCCAGGACTGGCAAAAAATTATTTTCTTCACATAGTCCTTTGAGGTTGTTTTTTTGGGGGTGTGGGGGATGGTGCTGGTCCTGGGGCTTGAAATCAAGACCTAGGCACTGTCCCTGAGCTTTCTTTTCTTAAGGCTAGCTCTCTACCACTTGAGCCACAGCTTTTTTGGTGCTTAATTGGAGATAAGAGTTCATGGACTTTCCTGCCTGGGTTGGCTTTGAACCATAAAAATTAGATCTTAGCCTCCTGAGTAGCTAATGTTATAGGCATGAGCCACAAGTGCCTGCCTCCTTTGAGATTTAAACCATTGCTCAAGTCTTGTAATAACTGCCACTGACAGGTCACAGAACAGTCTGACCCCATGAGGAATTCCCTCTGGTTATTCTTTCATGATAAGACCCTCCTCCCTAACTCTTGGTATCACTGACCTATCCTCTGTTCTTATAGCTTTATGCTTCATAAGGATGTCATATTTGTGGAATCATATTAGCTTTTGAGGCTGACTTCTTTTATTTTTGGAGATTTATCATTTTCTTGCTGAGTAGCAAACCCAGGAATAGAATCATTGGACAAGTTGGTAAATGTGTATTTAATTTTAATAAGAAGTTGCTGGTCTATGGATGTAGCTCAGTGGTTGGCCACTAGCTTAGTATGTACTTTGGTAAAGTGTATGTTCAAGTTCTGTTCCCACACACACCCCTTTTCTGTGCCAGTCCTAGGGCTTGAACTCAGTGCCTGGGCACTGCCCCTGAGCTTTTGTGCTCAAAGCTAGCATGCTACCTCTTGAGCCACAGATCCACTTTTTTTTTTTTTTTCAGTGCAGGATCTCAGTTTATTGAGGAAGTTCGTGCTACTAAATAAGGCACAGGAGCCAATCAGGTCAAAGATCGGAAGAAAGGGGAGGGGTGTACGTGCACCTATGTAGGGACTGTGAGGGGAGGCATGAGCTGTCCGTCAGGGTGGAAGAACCGGGACCAATCCTAGACACGGCCTAGTTTTTTGTCACAGCCCACAGAACCACCTCCGGGTTCACCATCAGGCGCTATCTTAGCCACACATGGCCCCAGGACTGGGAAACAGGCGGGGCCAGCTAGTTGACTTACTCTTTTTGATGTAACTTACAGATCCACTTCCAATTTTTGGTAGTTAATTGGAAATAAGAGTCTTGCCAACTTTTTGCCTGGACTGGCTTTGAACTGTCATCCGCAGATCTCAGCCTCTTAAGTCACTAGGATTATAGGCATGAGCTACCAGTGCCCAGCCCTGTCCCCTTTTTGTAATTGGTATTTTATTGCCAAGAATACATGTATAAGGTGAAAATTTGCCACATTGGTTGTTTGGTTACTCACTTATGTTCCAACTCTAGCACAGCAAGACCAAAAAATTAAGCTACCAAACCACTTGCCAGAGCATATGAGCAATTTTAGCATCCATAAGAGTTCTGTCCATACCCTCAAAGAGCTCTTGACATTTTCAGTAATTTTGTATGTGTGTGCCAATCTTGTGGCTTAAACTTAGGGCCTGGGCACTGTCCCTGAGCTTCTTTTGCTCAAAGCTATCATAGCTCCACTTCTAGCTTTGGTTGGTTAATTGGAAATGAGAATCTCATGGACCTTCCTGCCTGGCTGGCTTTGAGCCACAAACCTCAGATCTCAGCATCCTGAGTAGCTAGAATAACACAGTGAGCCACCTGAGCCCTGAAGTAATTTTTATTTTAGCTATTTTAACAAGTATATAGTGTTATATTATCATGATTTCAGATTAATTTCCTTAATGTGTAGTGATGATTACCATCACATTGTGCTGATTTGCCAACCTCATATCTTCTTTGATGAACTACAGGTTCAAATCTCATTTTCTTTTTATAATTGTAATTGTATTGACAAGAATACATGTATAGGGACTAGGAATATGGCCTAGTTGTAAAGTGCTTGCCTCGTATACATGAAGCCCTGGGTTCCATTCCTCAGCACCACATATATTATTTTTTAAAGAGCCAGAAGTGGGCACTGTGGCTCAAGAGGTAGAGTGCTAGCCTTGAGCAAAAAGAAGCTAGGGACAGTGCTCAGGCCCTGAGTCCCAGGCCCCAGGACTGGAAAAAAAAAGAATATATGTATAAAGTAAAAAACCTCATTGGTTGATTACCCACTTATGTCATTCTTTACACTGACTACATATAGTGTCATGATATGATCGTACCACAGTTCACTTAACCAAGTTTTTTGATACATATTTGAGTTTCCTCATATTTGTTGCTACTACAAACCATAGTGCAATAAATAACCTTGTATAAAATATATGTATATAGATATACATAAACACATATGTATGCATACATATATGCATACATGTGTGCATTTATACATATACACCTATATACATGCATATACAGATATGTATATAAATATGTCTTTTTAGGCACATGAAGTTTAACATAATTTCAAGCCCCTGTGTTGGCGCATGTGTGCGTGCACACATACACACACACACACAAACACACGTCAACAATTTACTAAATTGTTCAAGTTTAGCAAGGGGTATAGTGATTTGTTACACTTAGAATGGGTTATGTTACTTTAAGATTAAATTTGTATAATTACTTCAAGATTAGAGCTGGAGGCATGGCTCAGCTGAGCAAGCAAACTTGAACAAGTATAAAGCCCTGAGTTCAAACTTCAGTACTGACAAACACTGGAGCCCCGGAGGAAGATGATTTGAAACCAGCCTGGGTAGAAAAGTGCATGAGATTACATCTCTAATTAACCAGCAAAAATGCCAGGCTGGACGTGTGGCTTAAGTGGTAGAGCTTTGTAGAGAAAAGGTTATGCAAGATTGTGAGACCTTGAGATCAAGTTCCAGAACCAGCACACACCAAAAGCATAGTATTTAATGTAGAACCTACACAGGGCTTCCCACATATTTAAAATCATGGATTACTTATAATGTCTAATACAAAGTAAATATCATGTAACTAGTTGTTACTTTTTATTTTTTGGAGAATAATGGCAAGAAAAATGTCAGCACCTATTCAGTGTGGGCACATTAAAAAATAAACTTTTCCAGCCAGGTGCCAGTGGCTCACACCTATAATCCTAGCTATTCATGAGGCTGAGATCTGAGGACTGTGATTCAAAGCCAGCCTGGGAACGAAACTCCATGAGACTCTTATCTCCAATAAACTACTAAAAAGATCCAGAAGTGGTGCTGTGACTCAATTGGTAGAGTGCTCACCTTTAGCAAAAGAAGCTCAGTCACAGAGTTCTAGCCCCAGAACTGGCAAAATAAAATTATTTTCAATTCTTGGTCGAATCCAGAAGTACAAAACTTAACAGATAGATTACTTACTTACTTGATTACTCATTGTGATGAGGACTACGATGGAAATAAACTGAATGACAATAAATGGTAATTGGTGAATAACAGTGAAGTTAGGAAAGTCAGGAAAGATCTCTCTGAGAATGTGGCAAATTTGGGATGATGAACACTGCAGGTTAAAAAAGATAACAAAAGCAGCCTGGGCAGGATGTCAGCCAGTTGTAGTCCCAGCACTTAGGAGACAGAGGCAGGAGAATTTAGAGTTTGAGAGGGGAAAATACTGAAAAACAAAACAAAAAACAAGAATGTCAAGAAACGTGTGTAGGAAGGAAAAATACCTCCGGAAAGTGACAGCAGGAGAAAGCTCCTGAATGTTTTTTTTGTGCCAGCCCTGGGGCTTGAATTCAGGGCTTGGGCACTGTCCCTGAGCTTCTTTTTCTCAAGGTGAGCACTCTACCACTTGAGTCACAATGCCAATTTCCACCTTTTCCATTTATGTGGCACTGAGGAATCAAACCCATGGCTTTTTTTCCCTTGAATTTAAAGTTTGTAAGTAAGCCAGTGGCTGGGGACTCGTGCCTGTAATCCTAGCTACTGAGGATACTGAGGATCAGAGTTCAAATCCAGTCCAGCCAAAAAATTTGCAAGTCTCCTATTTTCAATTAACCAACAAAAAATTGGAAGTGGAGGTATGGTTCAAGTGGTAGAGTGCCAGCCTTGAACAAAAAAGCCAAGCAATAGTATAAGGCACTGAGTTCAAGCTTTAGTGCCAGCACAAACAAACAAAATGTATTCATACTTGTTACTTAGTGCTTTTTTTTTTTTTTGGCCAGTCCTGGGGCTTAGACAAAGGGCCTGAGCACTGTCCCTGGCTTCTTTTTTTGCTCAAGGCTAGCACTCTGCCACTTGAGCCACAGCGCCACTTCTGGCCATTTTCTGTATATGTGGTGCTGGGGAATCGAACCCAGGGCCTCATGTATATGAGGCAGGCACTCTTGCCACTAGGCCATATCCCCAGCCCTACTTAGTGCTTTTAATATTTTCCTACTTCTATGAAACAACTTTTGTTTGTGTACCCCTTCCACATATGTGTAATTTCAACAACAGTGAGTCAATTGTAATGATTACTGGCTCTATTTAAGTGTCATTTGGGATAACCCTAAATTGAGCTCACTACTTCTATTTAAGCCTTCTGATTAAACTAGAGTGACCTAGCTTAATTGTCATTGTTACTTAGAAATTGTCATTTGTTACTTAGAAAACAATTTCATCTAGCATTGGTATTACCAATGTGTTATGTGAGTTCACATTACTGGCAGTAGATGAGTGGGGCAATTGATTGTTCAGTCTTACAGACTTAAAAACCAAAACAGAGTAAGATTGTACTATGTGTTTTTACATGAGATTTTTTTTTGCCAGTTTTGGGGCTTGGACTCAGGGCTTCTTTTTGCTCAAGGCTAGCCCTCTACCTCTTGAGCCACATCACCACTTCTGGCCTTTTCTGTTTATGTGGTGCTAAGGAATCGAACCCAGGGCTTTATGCATGCTAGGCAAGCCCTCTATTTCTAATCCACATTTCCAGCCCATTGAGTAGATTTATAGTAGAATTATTTCCTATGGGGGCTGGGGATATAGCCTAGTGGCAAGAGCACTTGCCTTGTATACATGAAACCCTGGGTTTGATTCCCCAGCACCACATATATAAAGAAAATGGCCAGAAGGGGAGCTGTGGCTCAAGTGGTAGAGTGATAGCCTTGAGCAAAAAGAAGCCAGGGACAGTGCTCAGGCCCTGAGTCCAAGCCCCAGGACTGGCAAAAAAAAAAAAAAGATAAGACCCAGAGTCTGGGCTGGGAATATGGATTAGTGGTAGAATGCTTGCCATAGCATGCATGTGAAACCCTGAGTTTGACTCCTCAGTACCACATAAACAGAAAAATCTAGAAGTGGCACTGTTGCTCAAGTGGTAGAGTGCTAGCCTTGAGCAAAAGCAGCTCAGGGACAGTGCCCAGGCCCTGAGTTCAAGCCCCAGGACTGTCCTGGCAAAAAAAAGAGAGAGAGAGAGAAAGAAACAGTCTTCTTGTCTAAGATCTAAGGCTCTTTAAGGGGGGACTGTGATGGCAGTTTGAGCAGAAGGGAAGACAGCAGAAGACAGGGCTGGATATCTGGCTAGAAATCTAGGTAAAGTTAGTCTGTGTGTGTTTTGGGGCCTTATGGTGTAGCCAAGTCATTATCAAATGATTTAAAACCAGAAGAATGATATGATCAGATTTGAGCTTTTGAGAATTGGCAGACTTTATAAAAGAGGATGTGTGGTCTGGAAACTGGAAGACTAGTGGAACTGTTACTGCTTTAAAATTCTAGGGAAAAGATCAAAAGGTTTGAATGGAGACAATAGGAATGAAAAAAAGGAATAATAGGTTTTAGAGAAATTTCAGAGGGAAGAAATAAGACAGATCAGATAAAATGGCAAAAAAAAAACACCTAAGCAGTTTATGGAGTAGGCTGTGTTCCCTCATACCACCTGCTGAGTCTCAACATAACCACTGAATGTCCCAGAGCAGACGAAAATATATCAGTTAAATTTATAGAATGCAAGGCATAATGGGTCTTGGAATCCACTATGTAACTTGTGTCTGTTCAGTTCTGTGTGTTCTGCCATGCTATAAAAATGTCATAGTTTTCTTCCAGGGAGAAAAGGAAACCATCCTGGCCCCCATCTCATAGAATAACCTTCCATCCATAACTTCAGTGAGGCTGTATGGCTCAAGCTGTATGGCTACAGCAACTGTGGGATTGTGGGCACAGGAGAAGGAAAAGTACTCAGGAATCCATCATCCACACAACACAGGAACTCTTCTGAATTCTTAGTATAGGAAAACAGCAGTTACTGCTGTTTTTTAACGTGAAACAAATGGCCTGTATCAAAAGCCCAGTGGGGCCATACACCACATCAGTTTCATGCATTGAATCTTTAAAATAATGCCTGTAGCTGGGCATTGGTGCCTCATGCCTGTAATCCTACATACTCAGGAGGCTGAAATCTGAGGATCCAGGTTTCAAGCCAGGCAGGCAGGAAAGTCTGTGAGACTCTCATCTCCAATAAACTACTCAGAAAAAGCCAGAAGTGGTGCTGTGGCTCAAATGGGAGAGCAATAGCCTTGAGCAAAAGAAACTCAGGGATAGTACCCAGGCCCTGAGTTCAAGCCCCAGGAATGGCACAAAATAAAATAAAATAAAAGATACCTATGGTGGTATCCACAGGCTTCAAAAGCTTTCTTCAGACTATTTCATAGGAAAATTGGCAAATTTTAGAATTGGTATTGTTTCTCCCATTCATATATTCATTTTTTTAATCAGCTAAAAAACATACATACATTCTTTGGTTAGACTAACTTCGTGTTTACCTTTATGTCCCTTCCAGGATATCATATTACATAAAGTCATCATGTCTCCTTAGGATCCTTGTGGCTATTACACATCAGAGATTTGCCTTGTTTTTTAATGACCTTAAAACTTCAGGTATTGGTTAGATATTTTGTAACATTTTCATCAATTGGGATTTATCTGATGTTTTTCTTTTTTTTCTTTTTTTCTTTTTTCTTTTTTCTTTTTTTTGGCCTGAGCACCATCCCTGGCTTCTTTTTGCTCAAGGCTAGCACTCTGCCACCTGAACCACAGCGCCCCTTCTGGCCGTTTTCCATATATGTGGTGCTGGGGAATCAAACCGAGAGCTTCATGTGTAGAAGGCAAGCACTCTTGTCACTAGGCCATGTTCCCAGCCCCTGATGTTTTTCTTATGATTAGGTAGACTGGGATTATAGGATTTGGACCGGGGGACAGTTGAGGTTAAGTGATCTTCTCATCACATCATATGAAAGGCTCATCCAACAATAAGTCAATATGACTTATTGTTGATGGTAACCTTTATTTCCTAGACTGATATACAGTTCCCTAGGTTTCTCCACTTATGTAAAGCTACCCTGCCACCTCCTGCTCCACACTGTGTTTGCTCCTTAGAAGGAAGTCACTGCCCAACCCACACTTAGGGACTAAGGAATTATGTTTACCTCCATGATGGTGAAGTATCTATAGAAATTATATGCAATTGTTTAACATGGGAAATTTATTTGTTTTTCCCTATTCATTTATTTATTCAATCACCCTATATCAGAATGGACTTCCTTATATTAAACTTTGGGTTATCATGTAGTCCTACTTTATTTTGTCAATCAAATTGTTCTACTTTTGGTCATTGGGAGATTTTCCAGCTAGCTCTGTTTCTCTTATAGCTGATATATGTGTGTGTGTGTGTGTGTGTGTGTGTGTGTGTGTGTTTATTCATATATATTCACATATATTCATATACATTCATATACATATATATGAATGATTTGAACTCAGGACCTTACATTTTCTAGGAAGGCACACGACCACTTGAACCATATTCCCAGTCCTTTTCTGCTTTATTTTTCAAGTAGCTGGGATTACAGGCAAACACTTCCATGCCTAGCTTAATGAAGTCTAACTTAATCCATTTTTTTTCTTCTCTGGAACATGCTATTTTGGTGTCGTATTTAAAAAGTCCTTACCAAGCAGGGTGTCGATGGCTCAGGGGATTGAAATCAAAGGGTTGAGATTTAAAGCCAGCCCAGACAGAAGACCCCATCTCCCATTAACAAGCAAAAAGCCGTACAGGAGGTGTGGTTCAAACAGTAGAGCACTGGCCATGATCATGTAGATTTTCTCTTATGTTATCTTTTAGAACATTTTTTTTTTTGTATTTGGGTTTGGACCCAGTGCCTTCCACTAGATAGACAGACAGACAGACAGACAGATCTTGTAGATTTTCTATGTTATCTTCTAGAACATTTTGCACTAAGTGCCTTACACTATTTTTTTTTTCTCAAATCTGGCTTTCTACTACCTGAGCCACACCTGTTTTTAGTGGTTAATTGGAGATAAGCATCTCACAGACTTTCTTGCCTGGGCTGGATTTGAATCAAGACCCTCAGCTCTCAGCCTCCTAATTAGCTAGGATTACAGGCATAAGCCTGTAATGCCTGGTTGTTACTTGGAGTTTTCTGCATACGGATCCTATATGTACTTTTAGATTTGCACCAAAATTATTTTATTTGGGGGGATTCTATTGTGAATCCTTTTTTAAAAATTTGCAATTCTAGCTCAACAGTGGCTTAAAGAACCTGATTTTTATATATTGGGGGAGGGATTTTTCCTGCTTTCCTCTCCATCCATTCATCCATCCATCCATTCATCAGTTCTTCCTTTGAGACAAAGTCTTGCTGTATAGCCTAAGCTGGCCTTGAATTCACAGTTTATTCTGACTCAGCATCTCTACTACTGGGGTTATATGGATTTGCCACCACACCAAACTGGGACTTTGATCTGTGAATAAAGATGGTTTAAATTCTTCTTTTAAAATCTATATTATAGGGGCTGAGAATATGGCCTAGTGGCAAGAGTGCTTGCCTCGTATACATGAAACCCTGGGTTTGATTCCCTAGCACCACATATATAGAAAATGGCCAGAAGTGGTGCTGTGGCTCAAGTGGCAGAGTGCTAGCCTTGACCAAAAAGAAGCCAGGGACAGTGCTCAGGCCTAGGACTGGCAAAAAAAAAATCTATATTACACATTTTTCTCAGTCGTGGGGCTTGAACTCTGGGCCTGGGTGCTGTCCCTGAGCTCTTCAGCTCAAGGCTAGCACTCTACCATTTGAGCCACAGTACCACTTCTGGTTTTCTGGTGGTTAATTGGAGATAAGAGTCTCGTGGACTTTCCTGCCTCAGCTGTCTTTGAACTGCGATCCTCAGATCTCAGCCTCCTGAGTAGCTAGGATTACAGGTGTGTGCCACCGGCACCTAGCTTCTATACACCTTTTATTGTCATGTTTAACTACATAAGAAGTTGAATAGATGAGTAGTCAGTGGAGACAACTTTGCCTTGTTCCTGATCTTAGGAGGAAACTGTATATTAAATATGGTGGTAGTTATAGGTGTTTTTTAAAAAGATGTTCTTTACTAAGTTAAGTAAATTACTCTTTATTTTTACTTTGTTGAGACTTTTAATGATGAGTGAATATTTAATGTTGGTTGGTGTTATGTGATGTTTGATGAGTGAATGTTTTCATATATTAATTGATATTATAATTTTCTTTTCAAGCCTATTAATATAATGAGTTACGTTTATGTTTCATGTATTCTCATTTGACTGTGGTTTATATATCTTTTATACGTTGTATATATCTTTTTATGAGTTGTTAGATTTGATTTGTTAATTTTTTTAGGATTTTTCCATCTGTGTTCATGAGAGATATTGGTATATGTGAATATATATGAATAGATTTTATATTCGCTTATATTACTTATACAGGGGATATTTCATTATTACATTCCCACATGTTTATATTATATTACAGTTCATCTCAACCCTTCTATCATTCTCCCAGCTTCCTCCCATCAATCCCAACAGGTTTCACTGTTCAATTTTCATAGTTGTAAATAATCTATTTTGATCATATTCATTCGCCTCACCAAGCTAATCAGTTCTCACTAGTAACCACTCACCAACATATTATTTTTCTCCCCACACCAATCCCCTTACAGTTTCTCTATTCCCTATTCATATATACTTGCAGCATATTATAGTTATTTACTCCTTTTCCCTTCCCATCTCCCCTTGGAAGAGGTGACATTGATCTGATACACTGAACTCATAAATTAACATGTTCAAACCCACTTGTACAACCACCCAAAGATGATGAAAAAACATGTTTAAAGGCTGTATGTGGCAAGCCTGTAGCTAATATCATATTAGAGGAGAAAAGGGGAGATCATTTCCTCTAAAGTCAGGAAGGAGACAAGGATATCTATTCTGCACATTCTTTTTCAATATAATACTAGAATTCCTCTGCAGAGCAAGAAGGTAGGAGAGAAATAAAAGGGACTCAAACAAGGAAATAGTGTTATTTAATTTTCATATAGAGTAATGCTGGCTTCATTGAATAAGTTAGAAACTATTGCCTCTGCTAATATTTTCTGAAAGATATTGTAGAAAATGGCAGTTTTTCTTTTTTCTTTTTTTTTGCCAGTCGTGGAGCTTGGACTCGGGTCCTGAGCACTGTCCCTGGCTTCCTTTTTGCTCAAGGCTAGCACTCTACCTCATGAGCCACAGTGCCCCTTCCAGCTTTTTCTGTTTATGTCGTGCTGAGGAATCAAACCCAGGGCTTCATGCATGCAAGGCGAGCACTCTACCGCTAAGCCATATTCCCAGCCCCCGTTTTTCTTTTTAAAATATTATCTTCAAGTAGTTGTGCAATTGGGGTTTCAATTGAAAATGGTATATGTCTTCCATAAGTGATTGGTAGCACTTTCCAGAGAAACCATCTTCTTAGGATCTTCCTTCATGCCCCAAATACCCTAAATTTCCCTCTGACACAGCTTTTAAAGCATCTTATATACATATTCAAATTTTGATATACTTGAGCCACAGCTCCACTTCTGGCTCTCTATTTTTGTGGTTAATTGGAGATAAGAGTATCAGGGACTTTCCTATCCAGGCTGGCTTCGAACCACAAACTTCTAGACTCAGCCTCCCGAGTAGCTAGGATTACAGGCATAAGCCACTGGTGCCAGCTCTGATATGTTGTATTTTAATTGACTTCTAAATATTCTTAATTTTTATCTAGAGATTCCTTTGACTCATAGATAACTTGGAAGTGCAGTGTTGAATGTCCAGGCATTTGGAGGATTTTACAGCTATTTTTCTGTTACTGCATCTAGTTTAATTTCCTTGCGTGAGAATTTATGGCACACTGGGTTCTGTTTACTGTTTGGTGTTACTAGGTGTCAGAAGGGTCAAATACCTACAGTGTCCTTGTTTCTATCTCCTTTCTTGATTTTGAGTGTCTGGAAATCCAACTCCTCTAGAGATTCTGTGTCTTGTAACTGTTTCAGTTGTAGTTTACTGTTCTTATACCAATACCAGAACCCTGTGATATGGTGGAGGAGATAAATTTATAGTCTCAGTAATTCTCTGTTTTATTGGGACAATATCTTGTGGCTGTGACCTTCACAAGTTTTTTTCCAGTGGTGTAGATTTTTATTCTTGCCTTCTACTTCCTTCTGTGAGTGCAAGGTTCACAGTCTGTTGCATTAAAGCCTTGGACTTGGTTGAATACATTTTTCTGCCTTAGGTGAGCCTGCAAAGCTGGAAAGGGTTGGAGTGGAAGGAATGCCCTTCCCCCAACTGGGTTAAGGCTCTAGCAAAGTTATTTTCCCTGGAGCAGAGGCTTTTGTTGTGAAGAAATCGCTAGGCATATTTCCCCAGGTTATTCTTCCCCACCCTAGTCAAGGCTAGGAAGAGGTCTTTCTTGAGTCTTCGCTGTGAGAATTTGGTGAGGTTCCTGGAAATAACAGCTTTTATATGGAACCCCCCCCACCCCCGAGTTTCTCAGACTCAGGCTGGTCCACACACAGCCTTCAACAATTCATCTGAGTTGCCATTTAGGCGTTCCTGTTTGTTTATGGAGCCAACCTTTTCTACTCCAGGTAAGCAGATGTCAGCTTTGGAACAATTTAGCTGTTCAGATTTGGGGGGTAGCTATTTCCTCTGCAATCTCAATTCTGTGATTGGTCCAGAACAATCATTGATTTTTTTTTCAGTTTATACAACTTGTAGTAAGGATGAGAATAATAACTTCTCACTGTTTGTTTGCAGGGACTAAATTTAGGAACTCCCCATTTGTTTTAATCATTGAAACTACTTCAGTCCCATCTTGAAAGAAATTATAGCTAGGATTTACAGTCATGAGCCACCAGTGTCTGGCTTTGGATTTGTTTTTTTTTTTTTTTTTGTAGATGTGATTCTAGCCTTGCAAAAATGTAATACTACCTATAAAAACTGAAATATAGTTTTAAAAGTTTCCAAGTCCTATGATATATACCAATAGCCTGGATCCACTTTTTTAGTGGTTATTTATTTCTCTAGACCATTGGCCACAAATGAATATTCCCACAGCTGTGATATCAAGGTTTATACACTACGTTACTTTCTCTCCTCTTTCTCCTTGTGTTTTTGTTAGTGTTTAACTGGTTCACTTAATCAGTTACTGTTCTGTCCCCCAGGTAAATTTCTAATGGTTTATTGGTTTAGAGGTTGAAATAAACATTATTCCCACATCAGGATTTGTTTTCCAGTTTGAAACATTACAGGTGGGTATTTTTTAGTTTTATTTTTAAGAATGAAAATTAGAAAGTGGCTTTCCTTAACAAGAAATAGTTTCAAATGCATTCATGTATATGCTTCTTCACTGAAGCAGCATGTTTGTAAAGGACCATTTTTAAGTCTTCGGACCTAAGTATAACCTACAAGGGAAGCTGTTTCAATATTGACTCTTCTTTTTCCCCTGGTGGTTTACTTTGGGTTTTTCCTGGACACAGGCAATGCAAATTAGTCTTTTTAGGGTTTTTCTTCTATCACTTAAGAACTAATTGTACTTTAACTTGAATCATTTTCCTGTGACAGCATTAAATTATTTTATGTGTTATGTTCACAGTGCCTTTCAAAGATTGAGATTCAGATTTACTTTAAAAAAATTATTTGAACCAAAAATCTTAAGTCAGGTACTATCCCAATGTGACATTTAGGTTCTTTTTTAATTTTACTCTACTTTCCCTGGCAGGACATTTATACAATAGAAGCTTAACTCTCAATACTCTGAGTTTTGAAAAGCCTTCTACATTTTGTTGCTTTGTTTGTACTAAGCTGCTGGGTTTTTCTTTTTTTGAGCACTGAGGGTTTTTTTCTTTTATGAATTTACTCTTTCCTACTAAGTTTAAAAAATGTTAAGAAAAGAAAACAATCTGATATGGATTGTGGCCAACGTAAGCTATTTGTCAAGTCAAGTTTGAAACAGTAAGAACTATTTCATCCTTATCATTGACAAAACCTAAACAAATAGCAGCATTGTTATCATAAAAATTTTATTTTAATTTGTTTTTTCTAATTTTCTTATGATTCTTTTATACATTTTAAATCATTTATTTTTATTTTTCCTGTTCTAAAAACTGTGACAATTTTTTTGTGACAGTCCTGAATCTCAAGGCCTGGACAATGTCTCTTAATGTTTTTGCTCAAGGCTGTTGCTCTACCACTTGAGCCATAGCTCCACTTCCAGTTTTTTGCTGGATAACTGGAGATGAGATTCTCATGGACTTTCCTGTCACAGCAGGCTTTAAACTACAATCCTCAGATCTCAGCCTCCTGAGTAGCTAGGATTATAAGCATGAGCCACCCTTACTCAGACTATGTTGAGTATGTTTAAAACCCTGCCCATGCTTGTGTTAAGCCCCTTAAAGGTCCTTCACATGCTGAAAGTTTTCAAAACATCTCTTTAGTAGCTACTCACAACTGGAAACTAGGAATGATCTGATCCAATCTGAATTTCAGAAACACAACTCACTCTGCTCCTCCCCAAATATTAACACTATTGTGTTATCTTTGAATGCTTTAAAAATTAGTAAGCATTTTATCTTATTTTCACAATAATATCAACAACTTATGCTGAGTAGACTGTATAATGAACATATGTTAGAAATTACAAATTTGGCAGAGAAAGAAATGTAGAGTAGAAAGTAAAATAAATGTAGCATGTTAGATTCTGAATATTTATGGTGACTCATTATTTCTGAATCTAAATTATAATTAAATATCAGTTTTACATGAAAGCTACATGGTACTCAAAGGAAGTAGCGTTACACGGAATAAAGAAAGTCTCTCCCCTAAAACTTTTGTGAACGCTATAGAACTATATATTATTTTGTGCCAGTACTGGGACTTGACTTGAACGCAGGGCTTGGGTTCTGTCCTTAGTTTGTTAGTTTGTTTTTTTTGCTAAAAGTTGATGTTCTACCACTTGAACCACAGATCCATTTCTGGCGTTTTAGTTAACCATGATCCTCAGATCTCAGCCTCCTGGGTAGCTAGGATTATAGGAGTAAGCTGCCAGTTCCTGGCTAGAACTATGTACTACCCCCACCACCACCCTTCCTAGGGCTTGAACTCAGGCCCTAATTCCCTGAGCTTCTTTGACTCAATGCTAGAGCTCTACCACTTGAGCCACAGTGCCACTTCTGGCTCTTCTGAGTAGTTTATTGAAGATAAGAGTCTCAAGGACTTTCTTGCCCTAGATGGCTTTGAACAGCTTAGATCTCAGCCTCCTGAGTAGCTAGGACTACAGGTATGAGCCACTGGAGCTCAGTTTAAAACTATTCATTTTCAAAGTACCAACAAATGTAGCACCTTTGCTTAAATGGCTTCTAAAATACTGTATCTTCTAGCATGTGAAATATTCTAATAACCTCAGTCTAACTTGATAATGTAAGTGAATTCTGTAGTGGAGTTTAGATTTTATAGATAGAATTCTGCTTAATAATGAGTGACTTCAAAAGAATCCTGTCAGGTCTGGGCATGATTCACTTTCGTATTAATTTTAGTTCACAAAGAGAGTGACATACTTACAACAGAATAAAGGTGTATAGATTTCTTGTAATGTTCCCACTTTGTAAGGTTTTGTTGTATTGGCATTTCAGGATGTATCTGGCCTTAAGAACAGAACAAAGTAATAACATTTCAAAGCCCTGCAAGTAGGATCTGATTATTGGAGCACACTACAAAAGGATTAATGTTTAACAGTGGCTGTCCTGTCCTGCTGATTCACTTAGGTAGTTGGGAGATGACAATTTTATTCTTCTTTACTGGACTGGCCTTATTGCACAATTAATTAAGACCTGCTTAAAAATAGCCTTCAGAACAGAGCCAGAGAAGAGAAAGCCTTTCAGATAATGTAAATGTAATGGTGAATTTACATTGTCAGGGTTGTAATAACCACCTTCATCCAGGTTGGATTAATGAGTATCATCAGAGTATTGCTTTCTGAGGAGAGCACTGCTACAGAGACAACTCATTTTCTTGGTTGTACTCTGAATAACTAAGTACTATTAAAGAACAGACTTTGCATGGTAAATTCATATGCAATGAATTCCCTCCCTCTCTCCCATGATACCTCCTTCCTTCAATTTCTCCCTCCCCTCCCTTCTCTCCCCCTCCCTCTCCTTCTCTACTTTCCCTTCTCCTCCCCTTCCTCCCTCTCCCTTCCATTCTCTTCCCCTCCCCTTCCCTTCCTGTCTCCTGGGAAGGCTTTGAATGGGGCCTTGTATATGCTGGACAAACATTCTTACCATCAAACTATATCCCCAGCCTTACATTTCTTTACTTTATTTAGCAAGGTGCTGGGGATTGAACCCAAGGCTTCTCACATACCAAGCATTCCTTGTATATTTGAGGTAACCCCCAACCCCCAAATAACTTGATTAGACAAGTTCTTGCTATGTTGTCTGGCTGGTCCAGAACTCCTGGGCTCAAGTGATTTCTCTGTCTCAGCTTCCCAAGTAGTTGAGACTTACAGGTGTATGCCAACATGCCTGGCTTCATTTTTTTCTCTAATGATAATATGTACATAGAAAATGAAACATAAAACATATGTGACCACTTTAATAATTATAAGATGATCACTCAGGTGACTAAAATGCAGATGAAGTAAAATGACCAGTGTTCCAGACATCCTATCCTTATCATGTGCTCTTGCCAGACAGTTAAAAAAAAAAAACCCTTTTCTGAGAGGCTCCTGTGTTTATTTTGTCATCTTTTCCTTTAAAATGTAAATATTTGTATCCTAAAATGTTATCATTTGTATTTGCTGGTATTTGAACATAGGGGCATAGAATCCTAACATTGTGTCTCTTTCTGTCTGGCATCTTTCACTTGGCTTTATGTTTATGAGATTTTACTCACGATTATTATTATTCAGTGCATTTTTTAAAAAGCCTTTTTCTGCTGGGTACCAGTGGCTCACACCTCTATCCTAGCTACACAGGAAGCTGAGATATGAGGGTCTCTGTTCAAAGCCAGCCATGGCAGGAAAGTCCATGAGACTCTTCTCTCCAATTATCCACAAAAATCCAGTAGTGCTGTGGCTCACATGGTAAGAGCACAAAAGCTCAGAGACAGCAGTGCCCCAGACCAGAGTTTAAGCCCTAAGACTAGCAAAACAAAAACAAAAACCCTTTTCTATATTTTCCTCCCTTTTTTAATTTACCACTTCTATAGCTTTAAATGTTTTTGGACATTTCTCTTTTGCCTTCTGGGACTTTCTAGTACATGGAGTATGAAGAGTAAAACTTGTCTAGATTTTTTTTTTTTTGAGCTGACCCAACTACTCCCTTCCCACTGCTTTGATGACATTTGTTTCCACGAGTCTACATCTTTAAGGCTTCTGTTGCTTGTTAAAAATCTTCCTTTCTCCAAGGCTGGTCCAAGGGTCTGGTCACGTGATCCCCACCAGTGACATCACACCCTGACCGCGCGCCCGCCCAGGAGCGCTGGTGGTTCTTTAGGTAGCTTTTGTTGCAGTGCAAAGCAGAGAATGCAGCAAGTGCTTTTCTAAAACGCCCCAGTTGCGGAGATTCCTTCTGTAAAAGCGCCTCAACCTAAATGACCAAATGCGAGCCGCCAAGGTTATTTCTTCCTTGAGGCAGAAAGAAAACTGTGATTGAAGGTAAGCAGACTTGAGCCTTGACCCAGGACTGAAGCTTGTCCCCGGGAGCAAGGGATCTGGAAAATCACAGTGTGTGGCAGGATTCTAATCACTGCCTGCCTTTTAGAGGAGACGACTGCGTCTCTAACAGGAGACCCACGACAAAGGAGGAGGATGCAGTGCTCATATTACCTAGTGATGTAATAGGATTCTTTCTTTCCTGTCGGACGCTGTGACAGATCTTCCTTTTGCCTTTAAGCTGGGGGCCTCATTTCATATAATAGTGTAATGCTAGATAGCTATCTGATGCTTTAAAAAATTAGTTTCACAAAATGCTGTGTTTTTCTTCTTCTAGAAAGCAGCACTCTTAAACCAGAGCAGGTTCAATGGAAGCATTAACGTGCCTTAAAGAGTCAATGTCTGCTTGTTTGGTGTCTGGTATTTCTTGTCAGCATTTGACTTGAGAATTGAAACAGCTTGGTCTCCTCTGCTTCCCCCCACCCCCCATACTCTATTCTCTTTCTGCCCCTATTTCCTAGCTGGCTTTTCCCCTCCAAGCTCCCAAACAGCATACCAGCTTTTATCTTTATCAGTATGACACTGATCAGTATGACACTGCTAGGAAATGCTGGGCTAGTGATTCAGCAAACATCCATTTTACAGCCAGGTACCAGTGAAGATATGGAAAGGACTTTGGTTTCGGGTTTTAAGATTAACTTATTTACCTCCTCCCTGCCGCCTCCCTGACCCACCCCTACCCTCCAGATGGTTGGGACTCTGCTGAGCTTTTCTTTTCAAATGTGTACATTGCTTGGGAAAAGTATGCTGAATCAGGCATTAGAAGACTTCGAATTGATAAGCCACAGACAGCTTGGTGTGTTCATTCAAACTTATCCTGTGAGAATTCCGAAGTTGTCTGGTAGGAATTTATAGTGAAGGCAGGAATGCAGATGAGGGAGAAGAGGTCAGCTGAGGCCCACTTGGGCCTTCTCTGCAGAAGGATTCATTACCAAACAGTCTGGATAAAGCCTTGTCCCTAGCCAAGGCTGGTGCTGCAAATGTGAGCTTTGGCTGGGTGAATGAAATGATGGCATTACCATGCGTTCTCCCCCCTCCCACAGCCCCTCCCCCACTTGTGTGTATCTGCATGGATTCCTCAAGACTGTTTAAAATTTTATGTTTAATAGTAAAATACTGTGCCATCTGATGATGTGGCTGCAATATTTTGAATAAGTTTGTGAAGCAGTACTTTTACCATGTGTGAGTACAACTGCTTAGTTTAAATGGTTCTGCCTCATCCTTGCCATCCATCAAACACGTTTGGGTTCAGCTGCTATGTCTTGACTCTCAAGGTATGTGCTAATACACTGGAGAAGGCAATGATGAATCAGATATATGGCTACTAGCAGAAAGCTTCTAGTCCAGAAAAGAAGATAAAGGAACTGGGGATATTCTCAGTGGCATCATGTGCAAGGCCCTGGGATCTATCCCTAGCATCACAAGAAACAGAGAGAGAGAGAGAGAGAGAGAGAGAGAGAGAGAGAGAGAGAGAGAGAGGAGGGGAAGGAAGGAAAGAAGGAAGAAAGAAAGGAAAAGCATGTGCATAAATAATGGTAACAGACGGGGCTGGGAATGTGGCTTAGTGGTAGAGTGCTTGCCTAGCATGCACCAAGCCCTTGGTTCGATTCCTCAGCACCACATAAACAGAAAAGGCCAGAAGTGGTGCTTGGCTTAAGAGGTAAGAGTGCTAGTCTTGAGCAAAAAGCTCAGGCACAGTGCCTAGGTCCTGAGTCCCAAGCCCCAAGACTGGCAAAATAATAATAATAATAATAATAATAATAATAATAATAAAAGTACTGAAAGCCAAGCAGATAAAGGACTATGATAGATGGATAAATGATTATGTTTTTTCTAGTTGGAGGATCAAGCAGGGTCCGTTCAGTAGTGAGCTAAGCATTGTCCCTCTAAATCTCTGGTCATAAACCTACTTTCTGACATATATAGAAAACATTTCTACCAGCCCATTATATCAGAGGTTAAAGTGTTCTACCTATTGGAGGAAAATGTATATATTCTGGCCAATTTAACATTTGAAGAGGCTCTAACTTGCTTTCTTCAGAGTTCCCAGTCAGCCCCAAAGTACCTCCTAAGATTGAATTACTGCCATACAAGTGATAGATCTGCAAAGACCTTTGACCCCTTTGTTTGTCTGTAATCTGGAATACCAAGCTCCTTCCTGCCTTTGTTCTGTAAATCCTTTCTCATTGCCCACCAGCTCCTGTCATTTCTTACTTTGTACTGTCACTCTCATCTTTCCCTTTCATTCACACTATCTTTACAGACATATGGTCTGAGCCTAACTCACAGAAACTTCTGAATATGATGGAATTCCCCACTATGTTATTAAATTGTTTTATGAACACACCTTTACTGTAATCATTTTATGGCTTAAGATGTAGCCCAGAAAGGAGGTATTAAAATGTTAAGAATTTCTGAAGTACTAACATCTGTTTCCTGTTCAATACAGGGGACAAATCATACAATGGTGGAGGAATAGGTTCTTCAAATAGGATCATGGATTTCTTGGAGGAACCAATCCCTGGTGTAGGAACCTATGATGATTTCAACACAATTGATTGGGTGAGAGAGAAGTCTCGAGACCGTGATAGGCACCGAGAGGTAAGACCAAAGATGGTACAGAGTAAAAGGAAACACCAGAGGAAGAAATTAAAGATATGCATTCTTGTTTCTTTGTCAATGGAGAGGTCTACTTTCTTAATTTATTTTTATTTTTAAAAGTATCTTGTATACAGCCAGGTGCTGATGGCTCATACCAGTAATTACTAGTTGGTTAAGAGTCTGAGATCTAAGGATCTCAGTTCGAAGCCTGCCCAGGCAGACATATCTGAGACTCTTATTGTCAAATAGCCACCAAAAAGCTGGAAGTAGGGTTGTAGCTCAAGTGGTAGAATAACAGCCTTGATCAAAAAAACTAAGCAAGAATATGAGGCCCTGCATTCAAGCCCCAGTTCTTTTTGTTGTTGTTTTTTTAAATAATTACTTATTTATTGTCAAAGTATGTACAGAGGGGTTACAGTTTCATATGTAAGGCAGTGGGTACATTTCTTGTACAATTTGTTACCTCCTTCCTCATTTCCCTCCTCCCCCCTCAAGCCCCAGTTCTTGCACACGCGCACGCACACACACACACACACAAAGATATCTTATATATCATCTTAACATTTAATAATTATGAATTTTATTTACAATAATATATACTTTTTAAAATATTATGGAATGGTATAAATATCAATTGATACAATAACTAAAAAATGAATATCGCTAACAAAAATAATGCCCTATTACATTATTAACTTATTTCCTTCATTGGCTTTTATTATATTATAAAGGTGATGTACAGATGGGTTACAGTTACATAAATCAGGTAAAGAGTATATTTCTCTTTTTTGCTTAATTTTTAAATCGTTATAAAAGTGATATACAGAGGGGTTACAGTTACTTAACTCAGGTAAAGAGTATATATATTTGTACAATTATGAATTCATTTCTTTTTTGATACTATCACCCCTTCCTTTGCTCTCTCTCAGTTTTTCCCTTCCATTCCCATCCCATTCCCATCCTGTTCCCATCCACAAGATGTTTAGTTCATTTTCATCATTGTGTATCATTTTTATCCTAGATTTTTTTTACCTGTCCTAGGGCTTAAACTCTGGGGCCTGGGCACTGTCCCTGAGCTGCTTTTTTGCTTAAAGCCAGTGCTCTACCATTTTGAGCCACAGTACCACTTCCTATTTACCGGTGGTTAACTGGAGATATGTCTTATGGACTTTCCCGCTCAGGCTGCTTTCCAACCTCGATCCTCAAATCTCAACCTCCTGAGTAGCTAAAATTATCCTAGATTTTTTTGTCAGCCCTGGGGCTTGAACTCAGGATTTGGGCACTGTCTCTGATCTTGTTTTGCTCAAGGCTGGCACACTACCACTTGAGCTACAATGGCACTTCTGGCCTTTTCTGTTCATGTAGTACTGAGGAATCAAATCCAAGGCTTCATGCATGCTAGGCAAGCATTCTTCCACTAAGCCACATTCCCAGCCCCAGCTTATCCTAGATTTTTAAAAATGGGTTTAATGATGAAGTATCTCCCCATGATAAGTAGCACAAAAAATCTTTAGAGATATCTCTACAGAGGTAGATATAAACTTGGAGGATGGGTAGCAAAATAAACACTGATGAGTTTCTTCCTCCTTCTCATCTTCCTTTTGTGTTTTTTATGATGCTAAAAATTAAAACTAAGGAAAGTAAATGAGCTTTCTTAAAGGAATAAAAGAAAAAATATTCTCCTAGCCCTGGAGTTCAGTGATGCATACTGGATAAACTCTTTATGATTATAGCTCTTGTACACCATAAAACCCAAGTAAATGTATGCATTCATGTACAGTAAAAACCACAAGACCAATCAAATTCAGATTAAGAACCTTAATTTAGTGTGATAGGTAATAGAAAGTGCTTAGGTTGTGACACAAGTTCTTTTCATTTGGCAAGAGACTTCCCCAACTTCTCTCTTTTTGAAGTACTGAGAAAACTTTTTCAAGCAGTATGCAAAGAACCAATCTGTCTCTGTCTCTCTTTTTCTTTTTTTTCTTTTTTTGAGGCAGGACCTTGCTAATGTATCCTCAGACTGACCTTGAACTCTCAATCTTCCTGCTTCAGCCTTCCCAGTGCTGAGTTTACTGGCATGAACCTCCATACCCAGTAGTCCTTTGCTTTTAACATTTATTTTAAATTAGTGTGTTTCTCTCTCTCTCTCTCTCTCTCTCTCTCTGTGTGTGTGTGTGTGTGTGTGTGTGTGTGTGTGTGTGTGCGTGCGCGTGTGCACGCCCTTGCCTCTTCTGGGCCTTGCACTCAGGGCCTGAGATCAGTCCTTGAGCTTTTGTGCTAAGGGCTAGCCTTGCTTTTAACTTGTTACTGTGTATCCTGCCAATTAGGGAATCATTCTTTCTAGTTCGTGGAAGAGCTACAATGGGAAACTTACTAAAAAAAATCTCTGTTGCCCACCCAGGACTTTCTCAGTAGCTGATTAATCACTGAGAAGAAGGTGATCACCTGAAATCACTTAGGGCCACAAGAGTAGCAGAGTTTTGTTTTCTTTCTTACTATTTCTGATTGGACTCCAAATTTAAAATTGTTAAGCTGACCCTATTCTCTTTGTTTATTTGTTTGCAATCCTCTTTTTTATTGTAAAGGTGACGTACAGAGGGGTTATAGTTACATTAATCAGGTAATGAGTATATTTCTTTTTGGACAATGGCACCCCTCCCTCATTTTCTCCCAATTTTTCCCTCCACCACCCCTCCCAAGTTGAATAGTTCATTTCTAACATAGTATCTAGTGAGTTTCTGCTGAATTGGGTCACCCTTGAATTACTGGTTTCCTCTTTTCAGAGCCAAGCAAGGGTTGAAGCAGGAGTCAAGAGATTACTTTTCTCTCTGGTTGTCTTCCTCTCTACTTTGTGTAAATTTGTTCTTTCTCTATCTCTCTCCCCCTCTCTTCCTCTCAGTCTAGGTCTTTCTGTCTCTGTGTAGCTCCCTCTCTAGGTCTAATTCTCTCTCTCTCTCTCTCTCTCTCTCTCTCTCTCTCTCTCTCACACACACACACACACACACACACACACACACAAACACACACACACACTTTCTATGACTTGGTGCTGAGGATCAAACCTGAGGCCACACACAAGGTAAAGTATTCACGACTGACTCGCACTCCCCACCAGGCCTGCTTTTTCATTTTTAAGCCTTTCCTGCCTCCTAATGGGTTTCTCATAACCTCCTAAACCCTGGAATCAGGTTGTCCCAGGTACAAGCTTTGAGAAATTCCTTCCTAATCTCTAGAAATGTGGGAAATCCACTGAGTTTACTTATCACAGGAGGGGTAATGTCTATATTTTTTCTATGATGTCTGGAGCACACCCATATAATCTTATCAATTAATCATGTAGGAATTAAGATTGAGATTCTCGCTGGTTTTGAAATTTTGCCTTTCTGGGTTGAGTTTATCATTAGTTGCAAAATCAACAGATTATTCAAATTGTGAATCCCCTGTGATATGGGCAAGGGTATATTTTTCATATTACTGGTTACATCTGAGTAAAATGATGCCAAGTAATAACCTGAAACCAATTAAAGTGTCCATGGAAACATTTCTTAGCATATACTTTTTTTTCTTAGGGGTGGTAATAGGGTTTGAACTTAGCACCTCACATTCACTAGGCACTCACTGTACCACTTGAGCGACAATCTGCTTTAGCTTGTTTTTCAGATAGTGTTTTGCCCAGGCTGCCCTTTACCTCCATCCTTCTGCCTCCACCTTTGAAGAGCAGGAATTATAGGCATGTATCACCATGCCCAGGCTGTTTTTTGAGTCCAAGCTAGCCTCAAAGTACAAACCTCCTATCTCTGCTTCCCATGTAGCTAGGATTACAGGTGTGAGCCACTATGCCTGATGTACTAAGTATAAGAAAATCAGGAAAGAAACAATATCACAGGGGAAAATGTAACCTTGTCTGTTTTGACCAATGAAATTAGAAACAGGCACCAAAAATGTGGACGCTGAAGGGTTAAATTGGCAAGACTAGGACCTAAGTGGTTAAAAACAGTGCACTTTCTTATACCCTTGGATATACCTACGGATGTCTGAAAATGAAAGGGACGCACCACAAATATCACTTCGTATCTGTGACCAATGTACAATTAAGAAGTTTGTGGGATCAAGTCTTAGAATTTGTATGACCTAGACTACAGTTCCAAGGTAATAAACCTGGACTTCCACTTTGATCACTCAGATAAACCCAGGTTTGTTTATTCTTTACAAAGTAATCAAACTACTTGCTGTGAATCAACTGTTGCTGTGGTTGGGGACAAATAAAACAGGTTGAGACTACAGAGAATTCGTGACTAAATGAAGATGTTTTCAATAAGGTATTTGTGGATATTATAGTAGTATAGATGAACAGTAAGCGTTCAATACACCTCAAAGTTCTTGGTAAAATTGGGTCAGCTAAAGATTGTATGACAAGTTAACTCTGTTTCCAGATGACTTGTTGTTGTATTTCTTTCTTGGTTTTGGTGCCGGTACTGGGGCTTGAACTCAGGGCATTTTTGCTCAAGCCTAGCACCCTACCACTAGAGCTACAGCTCTGCTTCTGGCTTTATTTGGTGCTTAACTGGAAATAAGAGTCTCAGCAGGGGCAGACTTTAAACTGTGACCCTCAAATGTTAGCCTCCTGAGTACCTAGGATTACAGGCGTGAACAACCAGTGTCCAACTATAATTAAATTTCTCTACTGAGAAATTTTGAGATGAAAGAAGGGTGTGTATAGAGTGTAACAATGTTCTCTCATTTTCTCCTAGATTACCAATAAGAGTAAAGAGTCAACATGGGCCCTAATTCACAGTGTGAGTGATGCTTTTTCCGGATGGCTGTTGATGCTCCTTATTGGGCTTTTATCAGGTATGGGGAACTATGTTAGGATTCAAAGCAATTCTCTAAAAATTGTTGTTTGCCCCTCCTATGAGTCATTCACTAAGAAATGTCATTTTATTTCCACCTGAAATGAACTACTGGGGAGACTTTTGGAAGCTCAGGGTCCCCATCTATAAAGGGGTAAAAATACTTATATCACCTCCCTTAAATAGATGAAATGCACTAAAAAACCTTTTATATGCTATGAAATGTCCTGCTTGTTTTAAGGTGAAGTTAGCATTGTTTTTCTAGAAGAAGAGTCCTTCTGGTGGATGTTTCAAATAGAATTTTTTTTTGCCAGTCCTGGGGCTTGGGACTCAGGGCCTGAGCACTGTCCCTGGCTTCTTTTTGCTCAAGGCTAGCATTCTACCACTTGAGCCACAGCACCACTTCTGGCTTTTTCCATATATGTGGTGCTGAGGAATCCTACCCAGGGCTTCATATATAAGAGGCAAGCACTCTACCACTAGCCCATATTCCCAGCCCTCAAACTGAATTTTTTTTTGACAGTCCTAAGGCTTCATCTCACGACCTGGACACTGTCCCTAGGCTTTTTTGCTCAAGGCTGGTGCTCTACCACTTGAACCACAGCTCCACTTCTGGCTTTTTTTGGGGTTAATTGGAGATAAGAGTCTCATGGGCTTCCCTGCCTGGGTTGGCTTAGACTGTCAATCCTCAAAGCTCAGCCTTCTAAGAAGGTAGAATTACCCAGCTTTTAGGCAAGCTTCCTAAGCTCTAGAGACCTTAGTTTACTGATCCATAAAATGGAATAATAAAGTACCTATCCTGAAAGTTTTGTACAAGGGTTAAACAAGGTATGACGCTTAATACAGTGCCAAGTTATTAAAGCTACTACTGCTGTTGTCTAAAGACAATCATTTATGAGCCATGGAACAGAAAATGACTACAGTAGACCCTGTAAAATGACTACAGGCCCTATCTATAGGTCAGTGATTATAAGGAGACACTATTGAGGAAAACTTGCACATACTCAGGATACATGGAGCTTAGTGCTGTACTGGAGATAAATGATTCGTTTTTCCCATAACATACACCACCAACATCGTCAAAACATTTTGACAAATCTCAAATTTTACCTTATTACTTCAATTAAGCACATTTTTAAATCTTAGTTTTATGGCGGGGGAGGCATTTTTACTTTCAGGAGGCAGATTTTGACAAAATTAAGGGTGAGGAAACAGCATATTACACAATAATTTAAACAACCAAAAATAATACAGTATTGAATATGAGCTTCTTTCTATCCACTGAGCTCCATAATGTATACATGGTAATTTAAAAGTTTATTTTTTTAAAGTACACTGTCATGTTGAATGGGAGTGCCTTTGTGCAACTATTTAAAGATAATAAATCACGGGGCTGGGGATATAGCCTAGTGGCAAGAGTGCCTGCCTCGGATACACGAGGCCCTAGGTTCGATTCCCCAGCACCACATATACAGAAAACGGCCAGAAGCGGCGCTGTGGCTCAAGTGGCAGAGTGCTAGCCTTGAGCGGGAAGAAGCCAGGGACAGTGCTCAGGCCCTGAGTCCAAGGCCCAGGACTGGCCAAAAAAAAAAAAAAAAAAAAGATAATAAATCACTAAATAAAAATGCCAGGTGCTGGTAGCTCATGCCTGTAATCCTAGGTACTCAGGAGGCTGAGTCTAAGAACTGAGATTCAAAGACATCTCAGACAGGAAAATCTGTGAGACTCTTATCTTACTGTCAAAAAGCCAAAAGTAGAGTAGTGGCTTTTGTGGATAGAGCATTAGCTTACAGCAAAAATAGCTCCGGTTCAGCATGCCCAGGCCCTGAGTTAGGCCCAGGACCAGCACAAGAAAAAGAATTAGAAAACAATTAAAAAGTTTATTTTTGATTTCTTTTGATTTTTTTTTTTTTTGCCAGTCCTGGGGCTTGGACTCAGGGCCTGAGCACTGTCCCTGGCTTCTTTTTGCTCAAGGCTAGCACTAGGCCACTTCAGCCACAGCGGCACTTCTGGCGGTTTTCTATACATGTGGTGCTGAGGAATCAAACCCAGGGCTTCATGTATACAAGGCAAGCACTCTTGCCACTAGGCCATATTCCCAGCCCCATGATTTTTAAAACCTTATTATTATTTTTGACCATAGTTGATCAAATTCAAATTTAATAAACCTCCAAATAAAGGCAGCTTTACTGTGGAGAAAAGCAGGAATATCTTATCCATCTCTAGGTTTAAAAATATGTCCAGGGAAGAGGTTAGCAAACTTATTTCTATAGAAGGAACCAGACAGTAAATATTTTAGGGTTCATGAACTATACAGCACCTGTTCCACTCAGCTACTATAACACCAAAGCACCCATTGATCACGGGTAAACAAATGAGCCTGTCTGCCACAAGGTTGTCTTTATTGTCAAATATAGGAGATAGGCAAGATTTGGACCTCAGGCTATTGTTTGCCAATTGGTGTCATGGAGCTCTGACCCCTCTGGCTATTCCAGGTAGAAGAACATGGTAGGTTTGGAACTAACCTAATGGACCTGGCAGCTTGTTATGCCAAATATAGAGCACCTGAGGGGCTGGGAATGTGGCTTAGTGATAGAGTGCTTGCCTAGCATGCATGAAGCCTGGGGTTGATTCCTCAGTGCCACATAAACAGAAAATGCCAGAAGTGGCGCTGTGGCTCAAGTTATAGAGCACTAGCCTTGAGCAAAAGAAGCTCAGGGACAGTGACCAGGCCCTGAGTTCAAGCCCTATCACTGGCAAAAAAGAAAAAAAAAAACTAGAGAGTCCAGGGAGAAGGAAGAATGGTGGAGGAACGGTTGAACAGTCTAGCAGTTAGGGGTATATTAATGACCTTGAAAACCCATCTCAGATCTATATTAGCAGCCGGATTTCAAGGGAAGGCAAGAAATGTAGAACTTCTGGTAGTCACTGGGAAGAGGAAATAAAACTTAAAATGATGTGGAATGCTGGTGGTTCACACCTATAATTCTAGCTAGCTACTCAAGAGGCTGAGAACTGAGGATGGTAATTTGAAGCCGGCCCAGGTAGGAAAGTCCTGGAAATTCTTATCTTCAATTAGCAAGCTAAAAGCAAGAAGTGAAGGTATGGCTCAAGTGGTAGAGTGCCAGACTTGAGTAAAAAAACTAACAGACTATGAGTTGAAGCCCCAGAATCAGCACAATAACAACAACAACAAAAAGCTTAAGATTGTCACAAAGACAAGGGACAGCATTTTATTCTTTGGAGCAGGGAAAACAAAAATTTGTAGCCAGAGAAGAAAGAACAATTGGGAGAAGGTAGGTAGAAATAGAAAAGAATGCAAGACTGAAGGCAGCAAGGTTGTGTAAAGTAAAACACATATACATGTGAAACAGAGAACAAACTATATATAACACCCTGCTAATTTTCAGAATTGAGTCAGTAAGTTCAATAAGAGAAGAAGACTGGAAGCTAGGAGTAGCCAAAAGTAGGCATCAGACAGCACCTACCAAAACACACATACATGGCCTCTCTCCTGGTGGAATATCTTCAAGTTTTTCATGTAGTATTTTGTCACTTAAGGGATCAGTGAATATTTTTCTTTCTCTCATGGACACACAGTATTTTGTTTTTAAGTACTGGAGAGTAACAATAGAAGCAGTGTGCTTGAATGCAAGAACAGTCTGGGAAGTCAGGGGCTGTGAATTTTATGAGGTCTTTACTATTTCCCCAAAGCATGATTCTGGGCCATTTAACTTCTCTGTGCTGGAGTTGCTTCATCTGAATGACAGGAATGACTAGAAGGCTAGAATAGATTCTCAAGTACTTTAACTATCTTAACCCTGTTAGTTTAGTTGCTGTGCTGTTTATGTTCCTCGGTTCCATGGGGTTTTTTTGGCACTGTCCCAGAGCATTTTTGCTCAAGGCTAGTGCTCTACCACTTGAGCCACAGCTCTACCTTTGATGGTTAAGAGGATATAAGGGTATCCACAGACTTTCCTGCCCAGGCTGACTTCAGATGATGCCAGATCTTAGTATCCTGAGTGTAAGGTTCACCGGAAAGGAAACTGGCCACATGGTTCAGGAGAAAGGAGTTTATTAGGGGGAAAGCAAATTGCCAGCCCACACAAGATGGAGATGCAGGGAGACAGAGGGGAAGGAAGAAGGGAAAAAGAGAGAAAAGGAAAGAGAGAAAGGCAGCAAGAGTAAGAGAGAAAAGGAGAGCCAGGGACTCGTGTTTGTAATGGGGTCCCTCCCAGGGAGGGGACCACAATGTATAGGGGTCTGGGGGGGGGGGGAATCCCACATCCCTCCAAGAGTCCACCACTCAGAGACAGTCTCAAGTAAAAAGATGGATTTATTGGGGAAGCAAAAAGTATACTGACCGGCCATGGCCGCAGCCCAGACTCGGGAGCTGGGGCCACGTACCCCAGGCCACGCTCAGGGTCGGGTTATAAAGGCAAACACCATACGGTCAAGCCTGCCACGTGCAGGTGGCCAATGGAGTAACAATCTGCCTCATAGCAACTGTTTGAACCAACCTATCATTTTAGTTAGACTTGGCGCACGGATTTGGTGGGGCTCACATGATGCAGGTGGATACGCCTACTCATGGGAGGGCACAGGTTTAACCTTGAATGTTCCACTACTCAGGTGGTCAAGCAGTTTACACAATCTTATCACAGCAAAGGGGAACTTCTCTGGATAGGGCCAGGGAGATCTTAGTGAAGATGGAGTCGGCTTCTGCTCTCTTCAACTAATCTGAGAGGGAGTCAAGCTGACACCCCTCAGCAGCCAATGATGGCGCTGGCCAGATCTGACCTCCATATTACATTCCCCCCATTTTTTCTTGTACATAAAAATCAAATCATTGACTTCTCTTCTGGAGAGCTTAATCTTGCCTGGACTGTAAAGTGACAACACCCACAGGCTGCTGGGGAGGGCAAGGATGAGACATGACTGCACAGGACTGCTTCTCTTAAGCTTGCACCCAGAAAGAAACAGGTTATCTGTGAGGTCCACCCCTCAGGAGGGCTGCAGGTGTTCTCACCTGTTTAAGTCTCCATCCAGTTACCTAGGTAACTGGCACACCTGGAGGCAGTTACCTCCCTCCTTTTTCTGAGGTCACACCCTAATCCATCTGGACACACTGTAATACACTTGGATACACCTCCCACCCCAGGCATCCCCTAGGAGTGACCCTCTAGCCTGCCACTCATGCTTTACAATTTTCTTAATAAAGCCAGTCAACTCAGAGGAGTGGGAAGGTTACCACAGGAAGAATGTCTCCCCAAAATTTGAGTTTCAGCAGATCCAAAGTGACCTTCCAGCAGGAATCAGCTGCGCCTGATGGAGCCCCATCTGCTTTTACCACAGTAGGGGAGTTCAGGGTGAAGATGTAGATTCTTCCAGATGACTGTCAGTCTGTCCTTGATCTTAACCCAAGTAGGATAGGCAGGGGATGTGGTGGCAGCTGGCAGCAGTGTCTCCCAGTGGCTCCAATAGAATGTCACACCTTCTTCTGGGTTGCCTGCAACTTTCTGCGTAGACTGGTTAAAGAAACTGACTTTAGTGAAATCTTCTAATATTTTTCTGGTTGCCTTTTAAGTACACTGGCTTTTGCAGGCTGGTGCCCCACTGGATTTCAAGACAGTTTTAGGCAATCAATGGCCCTTGGGTAATTTTGCCAGGGCAATAACTTTAGTAATCAGATATTTCCAATAAGGCTAGGCTTTTCTAGGCCAACATAGAAGGCTTGGCCTGTATTCATCTCTCACAAGCACTGTCTCTGTACACTTGTTATACCTCTGTTTTCCATGCCTCTAGTTTATCCTGCCTCATCTTCCCCTTGATCCCTTGATCCTAAAGGAGAGCTGATGGGTGAAGATCATCCATCTTCTGTAACTTCTTCAGGCTGACTCAGGGGCGTTGACCTTACCTAGCCAGGAACCTATAACCTTAGTCTACTTTACCAAGGGACTGCAGAATCAGATGTCCATTAGGAAACTGGAAATTACATTTAACATTTACAGACTTCTTTTTGGGCTAAAGCAGTGTAGCCTTTTAACATTCTGGTTTGCAAAAGCAGTTTCCTGACTGGCTGGGGAAACTAGTCTCTGATGACCTAACAATGCCCACATTACCTTTGCAGGCCTTTAACAGATCTCAATAAGGACACAATCTCATGTCTACAAGCTTCCTTTCCTGAATAGATGTATCAGCTTAAAATTCTCACTGCCAGTTAGGACTTTGAGCAGATGCAGGGGGTTGGGATTTTAAACTATCCCCCCATTTGACAAACTTAGCTTTACTACCCACTATCACAAATGACCGGCAAGTTCCTGCCCAGTTACAGAGTAGACAGACATGGGCATTAGAAAGGCATGCTTACGAACTATTCTTCTAGGACCTCCCGGCTCTGGTTAGCTTTTGAAAGGCCAAATACGAGTGACTCTAAGATCTGACACCATCTCTGCCATCCAAGCAGTGGCTTACTGCCTCTGGATGCTCCATTTGTCCCAGGAGTGACTTTTCCACTTTCATGGTTGCTGGACTTGAACTCAGGGTCTGAGTGCTGTCCCTCAGCTCTCCAGCTCAAGGCTAGCACTCTGCCACTTTGAACCTCAACACAGCTCACAACTCTGTTCCCAGCACTCTGCTGACCAACTAGAGACGAAGACTCTCACAGGGACCTTTCTCTGCCTGCGCTGGCTTCGAACCACAGATTTCAGATCAATGAGTCTTACAAAAGGCCACTTTACTCCAATTAAAGCAACAAGGTGGTCCACACAGAAGTAGTTTTTAAGCATGATCTTACCTGGAACTTATTAAGGGTAAAGTTACACCTGACAAACTTGTACGAATCGCCTGTTGTTCTCTGTGGGCCTGCTGGAAACTGTTACAAAAAACCTATAAACAAACTGGAATGGCAATTAAACACTCATATTGGTATCCATAATTTTCCTTTTCTCATTTTGGAATAATCATTTAGGACAATTTCACTTCCAACTTTCTTATCTAGAAATACTTTCTTGATTTCCAAACCCTTTTACTAACCTCTGCTTTAACACTTACACTTTGGCTTTTATCTGCATTGGAAAAACTCTGAAGTTTACAGGCAATCTGAAACCCTTTGCCTCCAGGCTGCCTGTTTTAAAAGAGCCATTTTTTTCTTCAGTTCCAGTTACTGCATGAAGACCTTTGAACTCAAATGACAATTTTTCCTTAATGCAAGAATTGCAAGTACCAGAATTACAAACACAAGAATCCAGACTTAGCATCTTTGCTTTTTTTCCCAATACATCCAAATTGCAAAATAGCACAGAAATCAAATTACATCAGGTAAATAAAATTTTAACCATTTTTAAAAACTTTTCCAATTCTTAGTACCTCTCAAGGGGCAGTTTTAGAAATACCAATAAACTCATTCATTTTTACCATCAGGTTTCCATTGTTCATCCGCAAGGAAAAGAGACAGGAAGAAGAAATACTTCCATTGGCCTATCCTACAGAATGAGCCTATACCCATCTGACTTCTTAGAGTTTGATGAACTGCTTTGGTGTCAGCTAACCCTCTACCACCATGAATGGACTTCCCCCAGGGCCTGTCCCACCATGCGTGCACTCCCTCCAGGGCCTGTGCCACCATGCAGATTTCAAGTTCTCAGTGCCTTTTGCTAAATGAGATATCTTGATGACAGTGTAAACAGCCTTTGGCCTTAAGATACAGAATCTTTTCAAGGGGCTGGGCATATGGCCTAGTGGCAAGAGTGCTTGTCCTGTATACATGAAGCCCTGGGTTCCATTCCTCAGCACCACATATATAGAAAATGGCCAGAAGTGGTGCTGTGGCTCAAGTGGCTAGCCTTGAGCAAAAAAGAAGCCAAGAACAGTGCTCAGGCCCTGAGTTCAAGGCCCATGACTGGCAAAAAAAATGAGTGTTATATTTGAGGGGTGGTATTTGTGAAAAGATACAGGCAAGAAGTAACAGAATCTTTTCAACTGCCAATTAACTACAGTTCCTGTTTAAAACAATGCACTAATCCTTTAAACATTTGGTAAGGCCCAAACTTGATGACCTTTGAGTTTAAACTTAAAGTCACCCATTTTTACATCATCCAGTGGCAAGAGGTATTTATGCCAGTCTTACTCTTGCAATGACCAACCAAAAATATCGGCTGTATATTTTTCCATGGCAAGAGGTATTTATGCCAATCTTACTCTTGCAATAACCATCCAAGATTTAAGACAAAACTTTTAACAAATGACTTTAACATTCTCTAGCCTCATTTACCAGGGTTTGCTAGTTTTAGCAAGACATTTTAGCACACTAAGCACTTTTCTGCTGAAGATAGCTGGAAGGGGGGGGGGGGTTCCCTGGGCTAAGACTCAGCCCACCCAGTACTTGACTCTAGTCTCAGCTCAATTTTGACTAGAGCATTTTACAGATCAATTGATCTTTAAGTACCTTCAGTTGGAAGAAAATGGTTACTTGAAGATCATCTCTCTTCCCCTCAGTCCTCCTGATCCTAGGGGACCTGGGGAGGCTGTTTGGAACTGGATACCGGCAGAGGCCGCGTGTTCCATGTCTTCCTGTAAGTAAATTAGATCACAACCAACACATCCCTCCACTATGAGGATCTTCAGAAGGGGGTCAAGACATCCCTTGACCGCCCTGGCCTTACAGAGCTCCGCTGCGTCCACCTTCTCTCTGTCTCAGGCGTACAGATGGTGCACCTTTCAGATTCACATGGGTCCACTCAGTGCTTTCCATTGCACTTTTACAGATGGGCCTACCCAGTCGGGCCCCAGACAGTACAATTCCCAGTGCACTCTTACAGACTGGCCTACCCAGTGGAGCCCCAGACAGTGCACTTCCCAGTGCACTTACAGACAGACCTACTCAGAAGGCTCCACAGATGGCCTTTCCAGACAGTGCACTTTCCAGTGCACCTTTGCAGACTGGCCCACTCAGATGGGCCCACAGATAGCCTACAGACACAGATTGGTTGACCAAGCTCAGACATACACACCTACACCTCTGGAGGTTTCTTTTCTTCACCCGAGCATCTTCCCCCAAACAAGAAGGTGGTTAAGGACTTTTCTTGGCCCATGCACCAAATGTAATGGGGTCCCCTCCCATGGGGGGACCCCATTACAGTGTTGAGCCAGATTATATAGGGAAGGCAGGAGTATGACCAACCTCAGAGAAGGGGGAGGTAACTGCCTCCAGGTGTGCCAGTTTCCTAGGTAACACAGGTACTTAGACAGGTGGGGGGCATCTGTGTGGAGCCCTCCCAGGGGTGGATCTGAGTAGCTTGGATTACAAGTGTGAGACATCTGTACACAGCCAGTGCTTATTTTGTCATAATTTTCTTTGATGAATGTTCTGTGAAAAATCCCATTCTTAGAAATATCGAAGAGAAGATCACAAGCCGGGTGGGGAGGTAGTGGTGCATGCTTATAATCCTAGCTACTCTGGAGGCTGAGATCCGAAGACAGCAGTTTGAAGTCAGCCTGAGCCAGAAAACTTCCAGAGATTCTTATCTCCAATCAACCACCCAAACAAACAAACAAAAAACTGGTAGTGCTGCTGTGGCTTAAGTGGAAGAATGCTGGCCTTACGCCAAAAACCTAAGAGACAGTATGCTTGAGAGAAAGAAAGGTGGGGGGGGGGGAGGAGAGGGAGAGGGAGGAAGAGAGACAAAAGGAAAGAAGGAAAACAAAGCAAACAGTCAAAATATTCATGTTCTAGATTCAGGAGGCCTCAATAGGTCTGTAGCCTTCCATGAACATCCTAGTTTGTGCTTTTTTTAAAAAAAATAAATATCATTCCCTTAGCTTACAAGAGAACTTGCCATTGTGCCAGTTGCCTTGTCCATGTAGAAAAATTCTGCTATGGAGGTTTAACATTTAGCCCCGTCAGCTGCATCAGCCCTCCTCCCCAGCCATCTCAAATATCATAGAATATTGCTTAGCCCAGAGAGCCCATATTTTCTGATTGTTGTGTATATAGGGAGAGTTAAATAATCTTGAATTTGTCTTTACAGAATGGCATTCATAAATTCGCAGTTAAAGCAATGTCCTCACCATATCAGTTTAGCTTAAAAATAAATCTACTAGCCCCCTGCACCCACCCTTTTTTGCTTTCCCTTAAGTCCCTCCTATATGCAAATTGTACACTTAGTGTTTACTAGAGAGATAATGAGTAAGAATCAAATAAGCTAAGAGTCCGAATGAGGTTGCAGATGGGAGGGGAAAATGTGTGCCGTTTTCATTCCTTTCCCCTCATTTTTGCTGACAAATCTGCCAAAGAACTACAGAGATTCAGAAATGGACTTTCATTTTGGCCTTTGTTTCTTCCCCACAAATCAGGTTCCTTAGCTGGGCTGATAGACATCTCTGCTCATTGGATGACAGACTTAAAAGAAGGTATCTGCACTGGTGGATTCTGGTTTAACCATGAACACTGTTGCTGGAACTCTGATCATGTCACCTTTGAAGACAGATACAAATGTCCAGAGTGGAATAGCTGGTCCCAGCTTATCATTAGCACAGATAAGGTAACATCTAATGATGATTTCTGAGCCATTCAATTTTATGCCTCTCTTATCATGCAATTTAAGCAATTAAATTTTCTCCTGACAAACAGAACCCATGTCAGCTACCTTTTCTGTACAAGCTCTGTTTCCTTGCTTATCTTCAATTTTTGATATGTATTTTTAAAAAGCTTGCTGTTATACAGTATAACTTAATTATCTTTCCCTAATCATTTAAATAGAAATGTCAGTGACAGCCAACAGGTAACATGTCATTTCTAATAAGGGGTGATGGAGTGGGTTTAAAATGTGTTTACCGTACAGACATCAAAAGTGCTTTTCCTTTGAGCATTACATTAGATCATACTTTTTGAAAGTATGATAAGGACTAATGGTGAAGCTAGCCCTGGACAAAAAGAAAAAACCTTATCTGACAAGTAACTAATGTAAACAGGACTGAGGGCATGGTTTAAGTGATAGAGCACTTGCCAAGCAAGCAGAAGGACTTGATTTCAAATTCTGGTGCAACCAGAAAAGATAATTCCAGGTTGAAATAACAGAAACCCAGAAATGAAAATTCCCATAGTCCCATGTTGTAATCAGATCAATATTTCATTGTCAAGCTAGGATGTTCTTTGATGCAAAAGTAACTTTGTCTCCACCACTACCCCGCCAGCTCCTTTCCTTTCTCTTACCACTCTGTTATATGTTAGATCTGTCTCACTGAAATTAAAAGTATACCAAACAAAAAATTTTCACCTCCCTATTCCACTCTGATGTCTACCAGTGTATACAGGTACTATACTAGCTCCCTATGTATGTACTTTGCTGATGAAGTAAGGAGACCTGTTTGTACTATTAAACTTTATTTAAAATTTCTACTTAAACATTTTACTTAAAAATTTTTGTGCTGGTAGGGAGCTTAAACTCAGGGCCTGTGCTCTCACTTAGATTTTTCATTGAAGGCTGGCATTCTATCACTTGAGCCACACCTCCACTTTTGGCCTCTTACTGGTTAAGTGGAGATAAGAGTCTCATAGACTTTTCTGTCTGAGCTGGCTTCAAACTGTGATTCTCATATCTCAGCCTCCTGTGTAGCTAGGATTATAGGTGTAAGATACCAATGCCTGGCTTAAATTATACTTTATTTATTTTTACAAAATAACAATAAAATGCAATTTTATTTTTAAAGCTGCCACTTAAAACTTCAAAGTAGAAGAATGGCCACTACAGCCTAGAATGGGAAGGAATAAAAGGGTAAAGAGAGGTTGGATAATAGGTACCAAAACAAAGAGAGAAGGAATAAGCTCTAGTGTTTTACAGCACCACAGGGGACTATAATTAACTACAAATGGTTATATGTTTTATTTATTTTTGTAGTGATGGGGATCAAACTAAGGGCCTGGCTTATGCTAGGCAGGTGCTATACTACTTAGCTACATCTTTTTATATGTTTTTTTTTTTTGCCAGTCCTGGGGCTTGAACTCAGGGCCTGAGCACTGTCCCTGGCTTTTTTTTGCTCAAGGCTAGCACTCTGCCACTTGAGCCACAGCGCCACTTCTGGCCGTTTTCTATATATGTGGTGCTGGGGAATCGAACCCAGGGCTTCATGTATGCGAGGCAAGCACTCTTGCCACTAGGCCATATCCCCAGCCCTTTTTATATGTTTTATAGAGACCTGGAAGAAAGGACTTAGAAGGTTCCAAACACAAAGACCTGCTAAATGTTTAAGGAGATAGAGATGCTAACTATTCCAGTTTGATGACTATAGATTATATACATACATCAGATTATCATACTGTACCTAATAAATATGTACAATTATGAGTTAATTAAATAGAAAATATGAAATTATTATTATTTTTTGCCAGTCCTGGGGCTTGGCCTAAGTGCCTGAGCACTGTTCCTGGCTTCTTTTCACTCTACCACTTGAACCACAGTGCTATTCCGGCTTTTTCTATATATGTGGTGCTGAGAAATTGAACCAACCGAGGGCCTCATGCATGCTAGGCAAGCACTCCACTGCTAAACCACATTCCCAGCCCTGAAATTATTCTTTGTTACTAACCACAGCACCCAAACAATTGGGGGGGGGGGAGTATGTTCATACACACAAAATCCATCACAGGAAAAGGATAAGACTTAGAAATAGGGTTTAAGTACATATTTGTGCATATTGACTCAGAAAAAGGGTTCACTAAAGGGGTAGATAACTGCCGTATGTTTGTAAGGGTTCAAGTCTATGCTTCTCAAACTGGAATGTGGTCAGTGTGCCAGAGGGCAGGTAAAACCACAGAATGAATGTGAGGTGCCTTTCCAGAGCATTTGGTTTTGCTGACTATTTGGAAGGAATGTGTTTCAAAACTTGAATGTAAATAAAGATTTTAAAACGGAATGTAAAGCTTCCCTTTGTTTGGTGTTGGAAATTGAATGCAGAGTTTAACATATGTTAGGCAAGTGCTCTACCATTGAGCTATATTTCCAATCCCTAGTTGTTGTTTTTTTGTTTTTGTTTTTAATTTTTAGACAAATGCCACTAATTACCCAGGCTATCCTCAATCTCTGAATCCTCCTGCTTCAGCAAGCCATGTAACTTCACTTAAAAAATGCAAACAACGGGCTGGGGATATAGCCTAGTGGCAAGAGTGCCTGCCTCGGATACACGAGGCCCTAGGTTCGATTCCCCAGCACCACATATACAGAAAACGGCCAGAAGCGGCGCTGTGGCTCAAGTGGCAGAGTGTTAGCCTTGAGCGGGAAGAAGCCAGGGACAGTGCTCAGGCCCTGAGTCCAAGGCCCAGGACTGGCCAAAAAAAAAAAATACAAACAACAAAAGCAGCCAGGTGCTGATGGTTCAACCTTGTAATCATCGTTAATCAGGAGGCTGAGATCTGAGGGTCTTGGTTCAAAGCCAGCCTGCGCAGGAAAGTATTTGAGAATCTATCACCAATTAAGTACCAAAAATGCCAGAATCAGAGCTATGGCTTGAAGTAGTAGAATGTTAGCCTTGAGCACAAATGCTGAGGAACAGCACCAAGGCCCCAAGTTTAAGCTGGAGGAGAAGCACAAACAATAACAACACTGTCACAGGGCACTGATGGCTCACACCTGTAATCCTAGCTACTCTGGAGGCTGAGATCTGAGAATTTCAGTTCAAAGCCAATCTGGGTAGGAAAGTCTGTGAGAAAACTGGAAGTGGCATTGTGGCTCTAGAGGTAGAGAACTGGCCTTGAGATGTCCTAGAACTTTCAAAGAGGTGGATGAAGAAAGGGAGAGAGACACAGAGACAAGAGTTTGACAGAGAGACAGAGAGCAAGGCAGACAGAGACACACAGAGAGGTTCTTGCCCTGGAAAAATAGTCTAGATTTTTTTTTGTCAGTTGGGGGACTAGGCACTGTTACTGAGCTCTTTCATTCAAGGCCAGTGCTCTACCACTTGAGCCACAGTGCCACTTTTGGTCTTATGGTGGTTAATTGGAGATGAGAATCTCATGGAATTTCCTGTCAAGGTTGGCTTCGAACCTTGATTCTCAGATCTCAGCCTCTTGAGTAGCTAGGATTACAGGTATGAGCCACTGGCACCTGGCTCTTCTAGATTTTAAGAAGCCTGGCCTTACCAAGAATTTAGCCTACTGATCTTTGTCTCTGACCACTTTACTTTCTACTCCCTTTTCTTTTTGTTTTCTACCTCTAGAGGTTTCTTGCTCCCAAGGTACATTTGAAAGGCAAAGAGGTAGCATTTATATTTTCTATTGAGAAGTTAAGACCATGGAAAACCTATCTCAAAGAGAGGACTCAGAAAAAAGTATCTGAGCATTCTGGCTCTCTTTGTCTAGGTCAGTGAATTGTTTTAATGATGTCTTATATTTTGAAGAGTCAAAAATCTATTGAGTTTTATATTCCATGTAATTTAAATGAGTTTCAATTCTTAATATTTCTACCAGCAAGTATAACTTCCTAGCATCCAAAATTCCTATTTTGTAAGGTCTGGCTATTTGCCTATAATGTTGATTTTTTTCTTTGTCAGTTGTGGGGTTTGAACTCAGGGCCCAGGCACTGTCCCTGAGCTTTTTCGCTCAAGACTGGCATTCTACCACTTTGAGCCACAGTGCTACTTCTGTTTTTTTGGAGATAAGAATTTCATGGCTTTCCTGCCTGGGCTGGCTTAGAACCATGATCCTCAGATCTCAGCCTCCTGAGTAGCCAGGATTACAGGCATAAGCTACCAGGACCTGGCTGATGAATTCTTTTTCTTCTTTTTTGTCCAGTCCTGGTGCTTGAACTCAGGGCCTGGGCACTGTCCCTGAGCTTCTTTTGCTCAAGGCTAGCACTCTACCACTTGAGCCAGAGTGCCACTTCTGGATTTTGCTGTTTATGTAGTACTGAGGAATTGAACCCATGGCTTCATGCATGCTAGGCAAGCACTCTACCACTAAGCCACATTCCCAGCCCTGAGGAGTTCTTTTTAGTGGCCAAACCTAGATTTCTTTTAGCCAGACTTCATTATTATAGTGTTAGTAATCTCAAAAGTTTATTTTGTCCATATGAAAGTAGTTATTGCCATTTTATTCTTTGGAAAATCTGGTATATAGAGAATCTTAAAAGATTACATAAAGAGAGTAGCCTAGTGATGACTAGGTCCAAGAAAAGGAAAGAAATGGGGAGAAGTAGGCCAAAGGGGCAAATTTGCAGTAAGGTAGGATGACTAAGTCTAGTGATGTAACATAGCTCTAGAGGACTGTGGTTTATAGAATTATAGTCTGGCATTTGCTAAGAGATTAGATTATACGTACTATTACAACTGTACAAAGAAAGGTAATTGTGGAAGGTAATAGGGATAGAAATCTATTTGACTGTAGGAAATCATTTCACTATTTATATGTGTATTGATACCTTGGGGCCAGGAGCATAGTTCTAGAGTCTTCTTTAGTATACAGGACCACCAGAAACCAAAACAAAAATCCCACCAAGTATCATGTTGTATATTTTCAACATATGCAATCAAATCAAAGAGAAAAAGAAAAACACTCAGGATATTTTACATCCTTAAATCTTCTGTGATATCTGATACCATGGTAATAGCCAAAGGTGAATTTGTGGCACTTTGGAGCTGCTCTTCCTTCAGATGTAGCCAGGATTCAGCCATTTCAAAACGAAAGAGTGGTAGGGGCAGCTAAAGCACTTGGCAAAATTGACATTGAATCGTATGCATTAAACTACAAAACCTATCAAGGCACTCACATAAAAAATGGACTAAAAATGTGCACAGTACCTTACATATGCTATTATAACCCCTCTGTACATCACCGTGACAATACAATTAAATTTAAAAAATAAAACCCAGATCAAATTCTAAAAAACTAAAAACTTATTCGTTTCAGAAGTTTCAGTTTGGTCTTGTACATTGTCCATTCTTAGAATCCTTTGTGAATTTGCTCTGAGTAGAACAAATTATCTCATTTTCAGTGCAAGGTGTCCTGTCAGTGCATCAGTAGTTGCTTAACTGACAATCTGGAAAGAAGTATTTGAGCAATTTAATGTTGGTCTTTTTCTTTTTGGCCTTCTGACCTGGAAACCTCTACATAGAGGAGTAACATATCTCCTTGAAGCAGCCTTGACTAAAACAAGCTTCTTTCTTTTCCTCTATTCCAGGGAGCCTTTGCCTACATAGTGAATTATTTCATGTATGTCCTCTGGGCTCTTCTATTTGCCTTCCTTGCTGTATCTCTTGTCAAGGTGTTTGCACCTTATGCCTGTGGCTCTGGAATCCCTGAGGTAAGTCTATTAAAATACCTTATCCACAGTAACAATATGCTGGGCACAGGTGGCTCATGCCTGTAATCCTAGCTACCTAGGCGACTGAGATCTGAAGGATCACAGTTCAAAGCCGGGAAAATCCCTGAGGCTCTTACCTCCAATGAACTACTAAATAAGCCAGAAGTGGAGCTGTGGCTCAAGTGGTAGAGTGCTAGCCTTGAGCACAAAAATCTCAGAGACAGCACCCAGGCCCTGAGTGCAAGCCCCAGCACTGGCACAAAAAATAGTGACAATATGATAAATCCTTTTTTATTAAAATGTTGTCACATGCATTCCAGTATATACCACAATTTGAGGACTATAAAGTAGGTTGGGATCCTGAAGCCACTTACAGAATTTTTAGGTTTTCTTTAAGTCTCCTCTTAGCCTAGGCCACCTGATTTATGTTAGAAGGAAGTAATGGTGGCTATAAACCTTATTTCTTACTATTTGATTTAGATTGCTTGATAGCAATTATAACCACTGCAATTGTAAGTTACCAGGATGACCTTTGCCCCTCTCTGTTTCCTGAATAAGTAATAGTAACAAATTTCTTCCGCAAGAAATCAAGACTATGCTTAATCTTTCAGTTTGCTTTAGGAACATTGACTTTGTCATCTCAGACTATGCTTCATGGATCACCAGCTTTCCAATTTCCCCATAATTAAATGATTATTTTAGAGGTTGGAGGCATTGCTTAGGTGATAGGGCACCTGCCAGTGAGTGAAAGTATCAGGTAATTGAGTTTGATCTTGGAGCAAAAAAAGGACTATTTTAAAAGCATGCTGTGCTGTATAGAATCACTATTCTTTCCCCATAATTCCATGCATCTGGGGCTACAGAAATGTTGTTGTTGCTACTTCACATCCACAAATTAACATTCTCAAGTCTGAAGAGTAAATCTTCCCAAGGGGGATCTTCCGGTCAAAACAAGCTATTTCTCCAGTTCCTATTGCCCTGTTTTGGTAGTATGTACCAATAACCTCTCCTAGTACGTACTGAGGATTAAAGAGGGGAATCTGCTAGTTAGCTTGTAGTTGTTGACAACCATAAAATTAGATACAAGCCCAATGGATAGGTCAACATATTATCAGTCCATATGTTTTCATTACAAGTCATAGTGAGCTAGTGTGATTCATCATAGAAAGGGGCCACCATTTTGTAAACAGGAAAACACTTATTCCTCCCACTTCTCCATCTATACACTGTCAGGTGTACAATACATCCTCACTCAATTGTTACATGCCCAATCCCCCCCCCCAAAAAAAAAAGGATATACAGTCTTGACAAACAATTCTGGCTTTCTTGGGCTCCTGGATCCTTCCCAAATGAGGATCATTGTAGGTCAAATCTTTTTCTGTCAATCTATCAAAAGGTAGAGTTTCTGTTATGAGGTCCAGATTTAGGCTCTTAAGCCTTGCTTTTAATGTTTAATGTCTCTCTCTTTTGCCTGCAGATAAAAACTATCTTGAGTGGTTTCATTATTAGAGGCTATTTGGGTAAGTGGACCCTGGTCATCAAAACCATCACCTTGGTGCTGGCAGTGTCATCTGGCCTGAGCCTGGGCAAAGAGGGACCCCTAGTTCATGTGGCTTGCTGCTGTGGGAACATCTTGTGCCACTGCTTCAACAAATACCGTAAGAATGAAGCCAAGCGCAGAGAGGTAATGACACAGAGTCTTACTGATTTGTTTGTTTTTGTATATGAAAGCTTAAATGATTGAATCTTAGGGTTGATAATTTGGGGATTCTACCAATGTGAATGCAGATTAGTAGTGAATCATACACATATGTGTGTGCATAGGTGTCTTGGGATAGTTAGTATGTTGCTTTATCAATAGAGTGAAAGTCTTAAACAACCCAAATGTCCATCAATAGGGCTAGCCAAATAAACTGTATTTTGCACATACCATAGTATAATTCTGCAACCATCAAAATGAATGAGATAACAGCTTGCTTAATGGCTTAAGCCTATGGTCCTTCCCACTTGGGAGGCAGAGATTAGAGAATTCATTTGGAGGCCAGCCTGGGGGCGGGGGGTTGTAAGGCTCTACCTTGAACAAAGATCAAGCACAGTGGCACACAGCTGTTATACAAGCTCTAGGAATAGCACAAGGACTGGGTATGATGGCTTACACATCATTTTAGCAATGTAGGGAAACACAAACAGGAGGATCATAGTCCCAGTCAGTCAGGGAATAAAGTGAGACCCTGTCTTGAAAATAACATTTATAAAAGGGGGTTGCTAGTAGAGTGGCTCAAGTTGTAGAGTGCTTGCCTAGCAATCTCCAAGCTGCAAGTTCAAACCTCAGTACTGCCAAATAAGAAAATGAATGAGACAGACAGATACGCACACGTACATGCACACTCATGCACACACAGAATTCCAGGGATAGAACATCACTAAACTTTTAAATAGCCAGTTTATTCAAGTGAGTTTAACCAGGCACGGGTGGCTCAGGCCTGTAATCCTAGCTACTTATGAGATGACATCTGAGGATTGCAGTTTGAAGGCAGCCTAGGGAGCAAAGTCCATGAGACTCTTATCTACGGTAGCAAAAAGCCAGAGGTGGAGCTGTGGCTCAAGTGGTAGGACACTAGGCTTGAGCAAAAAAAAGAAGTCAGGGACAGTGCCCAGGACTGTGATCAAGCCTCAGGACTGATACACAAAAAATTAAGTTTATAGTTAAGCACTGATAGCTCACACCTCTAATTCTAGCTACTCAGAAGGTTGAGATACAAGAATCATGGTTTGAAGCTAGCCCGGGCAGGAAAATCTGTGAAACTCTTATCTCCACTAAACTACCAAAAAGTTGGAAGTAGAGCTGTATGTAGATCAATTGGTAGAGCTGCAGGCTCTGAATTCAAGCCTCAGGACCAGCCAAAAAAGTGAGTTTCTGACTATCTGTATGGTATAATTTTTTGGCTCAAGTGCCAGCATTAAGTGAAAAAGCTAAGGGACAGTGCCCAGGTACTGGGTTCAAGTACCAGTGCCAGCACACAAAAAAACGAAGTTACTAAGGAAAGGTGACATTGTCCAACATTACCTGAATTTTTAAATGGTAACCTGTCATACAGCACCTTAATAATAACAATAAAGTTATACTGTATTTATTTTTTGCCAGTCCTAGAGCTTGAATTCTGGGCCTGAGCTCCTTTTACTCAAGACTAGCACTCTACCACTTGACCACTTGACCACTTGAACCACAGCACCACTTCCAGCTTTTTCTGTGATTAATTGAAAGTAAGAGTCTCACAGACATTTCTACCCAGCTGGCTTTGATCCTCAGACCTCAGCCTTCTGAGTAGCTAGTATAACAGGTGTGAGCCACCAGTACCCAGCTTATTTTATTAATTTTTGTCAGTCATGGCACTTGAACTCAGGGCCTGGGCACTGGCTCTGAGTACTTGTACACAAAGCTAGCACAGCTCCACTTCCAGTATTCTGGTAGCTAACTGAAGATAAGAGTCTCATGGACTTTCCTGCCCAGGCTGGCTTTGAACTGCCATTCTCAGATCTCAGCCTCCTGAGTAGCTAAGATTACTACAGGTGTGAGCCACCAGCACCCAGCTTAAAATTATATTTTAAAAAAGAAGTAAAAAAAGTCATGGGTTTTATGAAAGTTGTTTATTCCTGTGAATGAGTAAATATAAATGGTATGCATTTCAGATGTCAGCCTTATCATCATTTATTTCTATGTAATGGCATATTTGGTTTAGTTTCTCATGTGTTGGACCTCTGTCTACCTTCTACCTCAACCCAGATAAATTAGTCCTATCATAGCATCTGTAGTTCTCAGATTTACACTGTTTCTAATGTATAGTATCTTGAGAAAGAAGAACAGTTCTTAAAAAATAGTTCCAAGTAACTGATTATTTTTTGTCCTACTCTAATTAAGTATTTAAGAAACTAATGTTTTATTGAATTATTTTCCTTGGACTACAGAATAATCACATATGGAATGGATCAATATCAAGATCCTTTCATTAAAAAAGATTTTTCACAAAATTGAAACCTGGTTATTTCTTCTGAAAAAAACAAGCAAAAAAAAGATTTTACACAAGATCCAGAAGGAAAATGAAAGATGATGAGATTTCAAATGTGGCATAAATTTTGATGGTTTAAGATGGAAAAGTTCCTGACAGGAAGGAGTCAAGAGCTGGGAGGAGTAAGATAGGAACACACAATAGGATTTTGAGCTACCTGTCATGTAGTAGAGGGACACAAGTTTGTGTTGGATTGGGGAGTTACTAAATACAATAAAGTACAATGAAAGTGGAAGAGTTTTTAAAAAAAATTGGCAGTAAGTGCTTTAAACTCAGGACTTTGCACTTGCTAGACACATGCTCTACTACTTGAGCCACACTTTGAGCTCTTTTGGTCTGGCTGTTTTTCAGATAAGAGTCTTTTTTTTTTTTGGTGTTCACAATGGCCTGGACTTCTGTTTTTTGTTTGTTTGTTTTGCCAGACCTGGGGCTTGAACTCAGAGCCTGGGCACTGTCTGTGGTCAAGGCTGCTGCTCTACCACTTGAGCCACAGCACCACTTCTGGCTTTTTCTGTGTATGTGGTACTGAGGAATAAAACCCAGGGCTTCATCCATGCTAGGCAAGCACTCTACCACTAAGCCACGTTCTCGGCTCCTGTCTTTTATTGTATACTTCCTACCATAGTTTGGATGGCAGGCACACACCACCATGTCCAACTATTGGTTGGGATGGAGGAGGTCTTGAGAATTTTTTCTTGGGATTTGACTCAAACCACAACCCTCCTGATCTCTACCTCCTGAGGATCTAGGATTTCAGGCATGAGCCATCAGCTTCTATCTTTAAAAAACATTTTAACAATCAAGAGTAAAGTGTTGATTGTTGCTGGCTATGCATGGGTGGAAGTGAATTTGGAAGTGACTACTTTCCTTCCATAAAACAGGCATTTTTGTTCAAACTGTTTCTTATGCAAAGAGAAGGGAATTTTATTTGCATATTGTTTCCATATAGATGCCCTATATTTTTCTAACTATATAAATATTTGAATCTTCAGCTTATTACTTATTCATGTTTTCCAGTTTTTCTTTTGTATAGTACTAGGGTTCAAACCCAAGGACTCCTGCAAGTTGTCCTTTCCTATTCTCATCATTAGGCATGGCCAATGGCCTTGTCAAAGTGGGCAGATGGTTGTGAGAAGGGAAAATGTGGACAGATTTCCCTGAACAGTATGAAACTAAAGCAAAGCAGCCAATCTAGTTCTTTCTTCTCCTTCCTGATTCATCCTAAACATAGCCAGTGAAGTCTCTTGACTTTAAGTCATGTTAGGTGTTCCTCTTGTCCTCAAATGAATTGTAAAGCTGGTGATGGTGACTCATACCTGTACTCCTAGCTACTCAGGATGCTAAGATCTGAGGATCACAGTTCAAACCCAGTCTGGACAGGAAAGTCTGTGAGACACTTATTTCCAGTTTACCACCTAAAAAGCCAGAAGTTGATCTGTGGCTCGGTGGTAGAGTGCTAGGTTTGAGAAAAAAAATGTTAATGGAAAACACCCAGGCCCTGAGTTCAAGCCCTAGGATCAAAGAGAAAAAAGAAAAGACAAGAGCCTTCATCTCCAAAATAACAAGGAAAAAAGTTGAGCTGTAAATTTTGCAGTACATGGGACCAACACTGGAAATTTTATTCTTCCCCTACTTCATTTTTTCTGGGCCTTACTACACTCTGAGAACACAGCTAATTTCACCAAGAATCATTTCAATTCTTCAAGTCTTAATTTGTTCCGAATCTCCAAATCTTTTGTCTCTCCACAGCAACTAGCATCCAAAGAAAAAATTTACAGATGCTGGTTGTCATCACCAGTATTTATTAATCCTATACACATTACATGTCCCACGTACCCACATAGAGGTGACAGTCCCTTGTTCTCCTTCCTCTCTGTCTTTTTTGTTGTTGGTGGTGGTGATGGGGCTTGAACTTGGGACCTAGGTGCTGACCCTGAGCTCTTTTGCTCAGGCTAACACTCTACCACTTTGAGTCACAGATCTACTTCTGGTTTTCTGGTGGTTAATTGGAGATAAGAATCTCATGGACTTTCCTGCCTGAGCTGGCTTTGAGCCATGATCCGCAGATCTCAGCCTCCTGAGAAGCTAGGATTACAGGAGTGAGCCACTGGTAGCCTGTATCTGTCCCTTTTTTACTCTGGTAGCTTCTTTAGGTCTCTCCTAGTCTTTTTCCTTGCCACTCCTAAATATGTTTAGATTTTTTTCTTCCGCTGGAAATCTAGTTTTTTCTGTCAGTCCTGGGGCTTGAACTCAGGGACTGGGCTCTGTCCCTGAGCCTCTCTGGGCTGAAGGCTAGCACTCTACCACTTGAGCCACAGCACCACTTCTGGCTTTTTCTTTGCATGTGGTGCTGAGGAATTGAACCCAGGGCTTCATGCATGCTAGACAAGTACTCTACCACTAAACCACATTCCCAGTCCTGAAAATCTAGTTTGTTTGTTTGTTTCTCTCTCTCTCTCTCTCTCTATATATATATATATATAGATAGATATAGATATATAGATATAGATATAGATATAGATCTATCTATCTATCTATCTTTCTTTTCTTTCTTTCTTTTATTTTTTCCAGTCCTGGGGCTTGAACTCAGGGCCTGAGCACTGTCCTGGGCTTCTTTTTGCTCAAGGCTAGCACTCTACCACTTGAGCCACAGCGCCACTTCTGGTTTTTTCTATATATGTGGTGATGGGGAATTGAACCCAGGGCTTCATGTATATGAGGCAAGCACTCTTAACACTAGGCCATATTCCTAGCCCATGAAAATCTAGTTTATTTATTTCAGTTTCCATAGGTCACTGCACATGGAGTAGGGCACATGGTACAGGAAACTAGATACCCAGTTTATGAATAATGCAGCTCCTGAAGAGCTATGAACTTCAGCTGTCCATCATTACAGCCTTCTTTTAACATCCTCTCTAAGATCACATTCCCTTTGTAGAAGGTCAAGTTTTGTTGTTGTTGTTTTGGGTTTTGGGTTTTGGGTTTGTACTGGGACTTCCAAGTCGGGACCTCATGTTCTCACTTGGGTATTTTACTCCAGGTAGTGTTCTACCACTTGTGCCACAGCTCCACTTTCAACTTTTTGGTGGTTAATTGGAGATACGGGTCTCATAGACTTTTCTGCCCGGGCTGGCTTTAAACTGTGATCCTCAGATCTCTGTTTCCTGAGTAATTAGGGTTGCAGGTGTGAGCCAAAGTGCCTGGCTAGTCAAATGGTTTTTGCCAGTGGCCCAGAGGGTAAGGAGAGTTAGGAATTGCAGTTTTTCAAGATGAAAAAGTTCTGTAGAACTAATGCAGAACAACGTGAATGCAATTAACATTGCTGAACAGAATTAAAAAATGAACAGAATATATAAAAAACATTCTTTTACAAAAGGAACTAATTAAATACATCACTGTAAATACTTCATTTTGTGGAGGAATGTAGGTCTCCAAACTCAAACTGCAAGTGTTGCAGATAGGAGTTTAATTTGGGGTAAAGCATGAGCCTCACTCACAGAAAAGGCTCTCTTTCCTACTTAAGCATATGAACCTCATATCTGTTCAACTTGTAGCAGATAGTGTTTGCTGTTACAGCAAATAGAAATTGAACTGTATTGTCCAGCATGGAATGTGTAAAGATTCTAAAAGAAAATTTTACTAATCACTATCACTTCTTTAAAAAGAAAATGAGCTGGGCGTTGATGACTCATACCTGTAATCATAGCTACTCAGGAGGCTGAGAACTGAAGATCACAGTTTGAAGCCATCCTAGGCAGGAAAATCCATGAGACTCTTTTATTTCCAATTAACCAGCAAAAAGCTAGAAGTGGAACTATGGCTTAAATGGTAGAGTTCCAGCCTTCAGTGAAAAAGCTCAGGGACAGTGTCCAGGCCCTGAGTTCAAGCCTCAATATCTGCACCAAAAATAAAATAAAATAAATCAATTTTAAAAGCCATGTTATTCTCTCACTAATTTTGAGTTTTGGATTGCAGGTCTTGTCAGCTGCAGCAGCTGCTGGCGTATCTGTAGCCTTTGGGGCACCTATTGGTGGAGTGTTATTCAGCCTGGAAGAGGTAATGGATTTTGACATTCTGTAGAGTATATATGTGCTTTTTAATTTTTTATTTTTGTTATAAAAATGATGTACAGATAAGTTACAAAAGTCAAGAGTACATTTCTTTGTGGACAATATCACCCTTTCCCTCACTCTCCCAGTTTTCCCCTCCTGTTTCCACCCACAAGTTGTATAGTTTATTTTCAACATAAATATTTGTGCTTTTATGTTAAGGATTTTGGGCAGTATTAATGTATGTGTTCTATAAAACTCAATGTACTTTACCCTGTGACTAGAACTCCCAGGGTAATTTTCATTCTTGCCTCTAATGCCAAAAGCACCAATTTTTTACCTGAGTCACTGCCTATTAACTGAGTTTGCTTTCTCACTTTTTGTCTTACAGGTCAGCTACTATTTTCCACTGAAAACCTTATGGCGTTCCTTCTTTGCTGCCCTAGTAGCAGCATTTACTCTACGCTCCATCAATCCATTTGGGAACAGCCGCCTAGTTCTATTTTATGTGGAGTTTCACACTCCATGGCATCTCTTTGAGCTTGTGCCATTCATTCTATTAGGCATATTTGGTGGCCTGTGGGGAGCTCTGTTTATCCGCACAAACATTGCCTGGTGTCGGAAACGTAAGACCACACAGTTGGGCAAATATCCCGTTATAGAAGTACTCATTGTGACAGCCATCACTGCCGTCCTGGCCTTTCCTAATGAATACACCCGAATGAGCACAAGTGAGCTCATTTCAGAGCTGTTCAATGACTGTGGCCTTCTGGACTCCTCCAAGCTGTGTGATTATGAGCATCACTTCAACACAAGCAAGGGTGGCGAGCTGCCTGACAGACCTGCTGGCGCGGGAGTCTATAGTGCCATGTGGCAGCTGGCTTTGACACTCATACTGAAAATTGTCATCACTATATTCACCTTTGGCATGAAGGTGAGAATATCTTGTGACGCCCAGTGGCCGTATGTGTGGCTGTGGGTTTTGGCTGTGGTGCCAGGCTTTCAAATTCCTCCAACATGATTATCTACCTTCAGACTCCTCTCTTTTCCCCTCACTTGGTCTAATAACTTGCTTAACAATTGTGTCTCTATCTCATGTTGTCCAAGCTTACTTTTTTGCCATATGTAAACTTCGGTGATAAGATTTTAGGAAGATAAATCCCCCCCCCTTGCTTTTTTGGTGCTAGTCCCCCAGCTTGAACTCAGGGCCTGCATGCTGTCCTTGAGCTTTTTCACTGAAGGCTGGAACTCTACCACTTGAGCCATAGCTCGACTTCCAGATTTTTGCTGGTTTAACTGGAAATAAGTCTCATAGACTTTCCTGCTCAGGCTGGCTTCAAACAATCCTCAGATGCTAGCCTCCTGAGTAGCTAGGATTGCAGGTGTGTGCCACTAGAACCAAGCGATTTTTTCTCCTTTTTTGTAGAAACATAGTTTACCCCTCACAAAGGATGATGAAGTACTTATTCTGGTACTTTTCATACCAAAAAGTAATGTGGCAGGCCATGGCCTGTGAGACTCTTATCTCCAATCAACCACCAAAAAGCTGGAAGTTGAGCTGTGGCCAAACTGGGAGAGCAGTAGTCTTGAGCAAAAGTGCTCAGACATAGTATCCAGGCCCTGAGTTCAAGCCCTAGGCTGGTACAATTTTTTTAATTTTATGCTATATCCAATAAATATAAACCAGAGTGGTATATTTTAATCGTAATACTTGTTACAGTTTCCATGTTTCAGACAATATAAAAAAGAAGAAAACTTTGATATGGTATTTTCCTCTTCCTAGATTTTCATTTGTTTGTTTCCTCTCTTCAGCACCATAATACCAGATCATTTCTGTCTATTCTCCAGTGAAACAGGGATTCAAACCAGGATAGAGACCCTGAAAAGTTTTTCAGAGACTCTTTTTATTTTATTTTTTTGCCAGTCCTGGGCCTTGGACTCAGGGCCTGAGCACTGTCCCTGGCTTTTTTTTGCTCAAGGCTAGCACTCTGCCACTTGAGCCACAGCACCACTTCTGGCCGTTTTCTATATATGTGGTGCTAGGGAATCGAACCCTGGGCTTCATGTATACGAGGCAAGCACTCTTGCCACTAGGCCATATTCCCAGCCCCGCAGAGACTCTTGAGTTAATCTCTGACTTGTAGTTTCATTTAAAAACCATCAGAACACCAGCTGTAAATGCATTCTAAAGTTAAACACAGATCGGTTAAAAATAATCTACTGCCTTTCTTCTTTTTTTGCCAGTCCTGGGGCTTGAACTCAGGGCCTGGGCACTGTCTCTGGGCTTCTTTTGCTCAAGGCTGGCACTCTACTTGAGCCACCACTTGAGCCACAGCACTACTTCTGGCTTTTTCTATTTATGTGGTACTGAGGAATCAAACCCAGGGCTTCATGCATGCTAGGCAAGCACTCTACCACTACCGCTATGCCACATTCCCAGCCCTGCCTTTCTTCTTGTAACTACAATATTAGTAATTCACAATAATATTTTAGCAGCCAAGGAATAAAACACAGGGAGTTAAATGAATTTTTCTTTTTAGCTAGACACACAGCCATAGCCATTATGTCTTTTTAAAATTGTGTTGTTACAAAATAGATGGAAATCTCATGCACCATTTTGTGTATGTGTGTGATGGATTCAAAATAGGAGCATAGTAAGAGCATTCCATTTCACCCTAGCACCAGTTGTTACTACATCTTGACCTTGAGTGAATGACTTAATCTTCTGGACCACAGGTTCCTTATCATTGTCAAATACTAAAGACTACCTTTTGTGGTAATAAAGCATTTATAAAACCTTATATGTAGAGTACCCTGCATAGAATCTGGTAGTCAATGAAGAGTAGATTGTTATCAATAAGAATTCGAGATCGGGAAAATGTCTGCATATATAAGAAATTCCATCTATTTTCCTTTTTCTTTGGGAAAGGCCTGATTTCTGACTCTGTTCTGTGTTGGTCTGGAGAATTTAGGCTCTTGCCTGCTGGACCGCAAATCAGGGTAAGCTGCTTTGCAGTCATCCTTGCCTGCACGTCCCAGAGAACCTCTAGTGCCTGTAATGTTCCACATATCTTAAAGCCACTTGCTAGCATAGTGCCTCATTTAATTGTCATTGGCCTGTTTGCTTTGCAGAGAGTCAGTCCTCCAACCCTTACCATATGCCACGCATCCACATCAGTTATCACTAATCATCTCTTGCTTTCTCTTTGCAGATCCCTTCTGGCCTCTTTATCCCTAGCATGGCTGTTGGTGCTATAGCAGGTCGACTTTTAGGAGTAGGAATGGAGCAGTTGGCTTATTATCATCATGACTGGGCCATCTTCAATAGCTGGTGTAGTCAGGGAGCGGATTGTATCACCCCTGGCCTTTATGCCATGGTTGGGGCTGCAGCCTGCTTAGGTGAGTAGTGTTTGCACTGATTTAAAAGAAGTCACTCTCCAGGTAACATGAAGAAGAAGAGTGATATTGCTGGGGATGTTGCTCGGTTGGTAGAGTGCTTGCCTAGTGTGCATGAGACCCTGAGTTCGATCCTAGCACAGTTGGGGGAAAAATAAGCATGAAAGTACTTTGACTTCTTTACTAAGAAGAGTGATAGTAAACATATTTGACTGCAGAATTTAAAAAACATGATCATCCATTTCCTGTTGGGTTCACTATTTTTCAAGCATTTTAAGGAAGGGAATTCTACTCTCACACTGGGAAATAATCAGAAATTTGGACAAAGATAGCTGCATAAGAATATATGTCAGTATTATTTATATCAATAAAAATAATCCAGATGTCATGGTTCACACCTGTAATCCCAGCACTTGGGAAGCTGAGGCAGGAGGATCTTAAGTTATAGGCCGGCCTAAGCTACATAGCAAGATTCTATCTAAAAAAAAAGGAAATTATTACATAAATTATGGTTCATCTGCATGACTTCATGTTATGTAGCCTTTAAATATGATATCAATGTTTGTAACATTGAAAATGTAACATTAAATTCATAATGCTAATTGTTCCCAACATAAAATGGGAGGAAAGCATGGGGTGGAGAACATAATATGAGCTTCCCTCATATAGTGTGCATAGAAATTACTTGAAAATGTCATGTAGAATTTTTACTCTGTTTGCTTGTAGGCAGTAAGCTTATGAATAATTACGTTCATCTTTTCTGAATTTCCTACAATGGGCATGCATTACTTTTATAATTAGGGAAATGAATTAACAAGTGAAAAAATAAAGAAGGCATCTTGTACTTTGTTATTTTGAGAAATCTGAGTCACATCTGTTTTAACCTTACTTTAATGCAATCTCCGGGGCCTGCACAGTTGTCAGTGAGACCCTATTCTAGCATTATTTCTGGTAAGTATGTTTTTCCTGGATGGGGCCTGTGACAGGCCCACAATTGTAAGTGAATCCTATGCTTTGTCTTCTTCAATGGCTTGTGTCTATTTCTTTTCAGGTGGGGTGACTCGGATGACTGTTTCTCTTGTTGTCATAATGTTTGAACTTACTGGTGGCTTGGAATATATTGTGCCTCTGATGGCTGCAGCCATGACAAGCAAGTGGGTAGCAGATGCTCTTGGGCGTGAAGGCATCTATGATGCCCACATCCGTCTCAATGGATACCCCTTCCTTGAAGCCAAAGAAGAGTTTGCTCATAAGACCCTGGCAATGGATGTGATGAAACCCCGGAGGAATGATCCTTTATTGACTGTCCTTACTCAGGACAGTATGACCGTGGAGGATGTGGAGACTATAATTGGTGAAACTACTTACAGTGGCTTCCCAGTGGTAGTGTCCCGGGAATCTCAAAGACTTGTAGGCTTTGTTCTCCGGAGAGACCTCATTATTTCAATTGGTAAGGGTTTCAGAAAGGGGATAAGGGAATCTACTCTGGAATTCAATACTTATGTATGAAGTTGCCTGGCTCATGCCTGTAATCCTAGCTACTCAGGAAGCTGAGATCTGAGGATTGCACTTTGAAGCCAGCCCAGGCAGGAAAGTCCATGAGACTTTTAGAAAAAGCCAGAAACAGTTCTGTGGCTCAAGTGGTAGAGCACTAGCCGTGAACAAAAGGAGCTCAGTGACAATACCCAGGCACTGAGTTTGAGTCCCAGGACTGGCAAAAATAACTAAAATATATACATATATATGTGTATGAAGTAGAGGGGGAATGCAGGGAGAATAGGAAACTAGGGCTAGAACTAGCACTTTCATTTTCAATTGTTTTTTTCTATTCCAATAGAAAATGCTCGAAAGAAACAAGATGGGGTTGTGAGCACCTCCATCATTTATTTCACTGAGCATTCTCCTCCAATGCCACCTTACACTCCACCCACCCTGAAGCTTCGGAACATCCTGGATCTCAGCCCCTTCACTGTGACTGACCTTACACCCATGGAGATCGTAGTGGATATTTTCCGCAAGCTGGGACTGCGGCAGTGCCTAGTTACCCACAATGGGTAAGAACTCTTGATTGAAGGCAGATTGCCTTGTGGGAGAAAAGAAAATGTGGTGACAGAAAGGAGTACCTAATTCCAATGAACATTAGCAGCCTTTGTGAGGCTCTTTGAATGAGGATAAGTATTGTGTATGTGTGTGTGTGTGTGTGTGTGTGTGTGTGTATGTGTATGTGTATGTGTATGTGTATGTGTATGTGTATATTTGTGCTGGTCTTGGGGCCAAAACTCAAGGCCTGGAAACTGTCACTGAGCTTTATGTTCAAGGCTAGTAGTGTTCTACCACTTGAGCCACAGCTCTACTTCCCAGCTTTTTTTATTTTTTTTGAGGTTTATTGGAGTTAAGAATCTCACAGACTTTCCTACCTTGGCTGGCTATGAACAGCAATCCCCAGATCTCAGCTTCTTTTTTGTCTTTGCCAGTCCTGGGGCTTGAGCTCAGGGTCTGTGCTCTGTTTCTGAGCCTCTCTGATCAAGGCTGGAGCTCTACCACTTGAACTACAGTGCCACTTTCAGGCTTTTCTGTTGATGTGATATTGAGGAATCGAACCCAGGGCTTCATGCATGCTAGGCAAGCACTCTTACCACTAAGCCACATTCTCAGCCCAGTTACAGCCTCTTGAGTAGCTAGGATTACAGGCATGAGCCACTAGTGCCTGTCTGGCTATGTTTATTTTATGGTCATAATGAATAAAAAAGGAATTTAACAGCGTGTTTGAGAAACATGAACTGTAGAGTAGTAACTCAGTTGTTCCTCTGCAAAAGACATAGCCATGTTCTTGTGCACAGGCAGTACTGAAACTGTCATGGCATCAGGTGGGTTAGTATAGTACAGTAACCCAAGATCCTGGGGGTATTCCTTCCAAGAGCACCAATGGATGCCTGAAGCCTCATTACAGTATTGAACCATAGATAGATACTCTACATCCCTATAATCAAGTTTAATGTATCAACTGGCACACTAAGAGATTAAGAGCAATAAATGTAAAATAGAAGAACAATTATAACAGTAGATTATAATACATTATATGAATTTAATCTCTCTCCACATATCTTGCTTTCTGGTAATGTGTTTCTGAAGTGTGGTCTGTCACAGGTAACTGAAACCAAAACCACAGATAAGGAGAAGACTATTGTATTTGGCCCTTTTTGTTGTTAATATTTGAAGTCCAGAAAACAAAGTTTCAGTGAAGTCTGATGATTTACACAGGAATCTCCAGTTAATAAATTGTAGATGTATGCTTAAAACAATAAGCTATGAGTGTGAAGCCCAAGGCTTTTTGCTTCCTGAGAGATTTTCTTGTCTAGTACATTTAAATTAGAAAAGAGCAGAGGTTGAGGGGAGGGATGATGTTTGTTTCTGAACATGCTATCAGCAACTACATTATAATTTCCCCATCCTCTGAAATGGTAACTGATATTTTATGGGAATTAAATCTGTAAGGAGACATTTGCTAATTGTTCATTTGTTTTGTTTTTGTTAGTACTGGTGCGTGCACTCAGGGCCTGAGCACTGTCCCTGGTTTCTTTGTGTTCAAGGCTAGCACTCTACCTCTTGAGCCACAGCGCCACTTCTGGCTTTTTTCTATATATATATGTGGTGCTGAGGAATCGAACCCAGGGCTTCATGTATATGAGGCGAGCACTTTACCACTAGGCCATTTTCCCAGCCCCTGACATTTGCTAATTGGTTTGTGCAACATTGATTGGATCCCTGCTTTGTGAAAGAAAGCATTCCACTGGATTCTGGGGAGAGCAAAAATGAGTAAGACCATTTTCTGCCCTCAAGAAGTATCCAGTTTTAAAGGGAAGGCACACACACACACACACACACACACACACACACACACACAAAAGTGGTTATAGAACAACAGCAAAATGTATGAATGCTTTGAAAGATGTGTGCAAATGACACAAGGTTCCTGAGAACAGGAATGAGTTACTACTAGCTTGTAGGACCAAGGAAGGTTCTACAAGGGGCAACATTTAGCCTGGCTGTGTGGAGGTAAAATTCATACACAGAGAGAAGAATATTTAAATCAGAGGAAAATGCTCCCATCATTTATGGACCTGCATACATCTCTTGTTATCTCATCATTCTGGAAGTGTTTAAAGACAAAGTTGAGAAGGGTTAAGGAGGGCAAGTGTCTTGGGCAATGCTATTTTAACTGCACATTTAGTTTACTTTGGTTGTATTGTGTTTTGTCTTTCAGGCGATTGCTTGGAATCATTACCAAAAAGGATGTGCTAAAGCATATAGCACAAATGGCAAACCAAGATCCTGATTCCATTCTCTTCAACTAGAATCATGGGTTGTTCTGGATTTAAAACAGGAAGGACATTGCAGACCATGGATATATTTTATTAACTGGGTACCCAAAACACATTTCCCATATTTGAATGGTGAAGTCCTAATTAGTGTGTTGTCTCTTTCCTACAAGTTAACCAGTTGCACTACATAATCTCTGGAAATTAATCTTCTCTTTAGGAGAAAATACAGTTAGGCTTCTGTGATCTTTGCATTAGGAAGATTTTGTGAAAGAGTATACAAGATTGTTATGGTTTAATTATATTTGCTTTTAAGTATTTTTTAATTTTAAAAATAACTGTTAGCCAATATGAAACCCCTGAAAACTATGCAAGAAAAAATCCAGCCGTCCTGACATACAGCCTACAGGAAATTCATGAGAAAGTCGCATTTGGGGGTGGAAGGAAACCTGTCATTGGTGGAAGATGAAGTGTAAACTTAAGAGGCTTTGCTTTTTCAAACTACAGAAAGGAAAGCCAGAAGGAAAAAAAATAGTCATGGTATTTTCTAGACTGTGAAGATTAAGTTCAAATGTTATCCTTGTTTCTGTTACAACATTTAGCATTATTACTTTGTTATGTCTGTATGTGTATGTTCATTTTACTTTCTAATTATAAGAGAATGCTGCTTTGGTTAATCTCCTCTAAATGAATTTAGAGAGGTTGACTTTTATAGCTTGCTTGTTCCTGGTACTCTTTTGAAGTGCACAAAGATAAGTTATATAGCTTTCTCCTGGTCTGCAAAAAAGGGTAAATTTCCAGATGCTATTTGTTAGCTAGTAGACAGGGACTTTGCCATGCATTTGTTAGTTGTGAGGAATGATTTTTTTTTGTTTTCCAGATTCCTTGAAACAATTAGTAAAGTTTTAAGCAAAGTCAATGACTAGGAATTTCACATTTTTGTGAGGTCCTAACTTTGTCTTACCCAGATGCCGCCTCCACAAGTGATGGTGCTTTAGGCTTCTGGAATATGTAAGAACAGTAAAGGGAATCAAGTCTAGACTGCACACTGGTAAACCAGGGAAGACTAAAGTGTTGCATCGGCATCCTCATGCATTCCTTTGTAAAGACCACCAGTACTAAAATACCTGGGCATTCATGCTCCTCCCAGTGATAAATATGTTTAACGGGCCAGTGTTGTCCTCATGAACATGAATTAAGCTTGGAATACTTTGGAATATATTGAAGTGTTGGAATAGGATAGGCATCTATGACTCCTTTGATGGTCCTTAGAATTCTAAATAAAATGCAGAGCCATCCTAAGACCCCAGGGGTACAGACAAGGCCTGGTGACACCAAAGGTGCTTGTATCCAATTGAAAAGGTGCCTGTCTCAATTTCCTACCACATTTATTGCAATTAAAAACAAATCACACTATAGGGACACCTGGTGGAATTAAAGAGCCACCACCACCATTCCAACCACTGTTTTATTTTCTAGAGTTTTATCCCTGTGCAATTACTCCCCTTCCATTTTCCCCTTCTCTCCCCTCAGTACTGAGTCTTCTCTTTGCAATTGAGTACTATGCCTGGTGAATCATTCCTTATAACAAAAGGGAGCAATTAGGGCTAGTTAAATTGCAAGCCAAGGCTCAGAAGTCGTAAACACATGGACTAGACTACACACAGCACTTTTTTTTGCCATGTGGCCCAGTTGCTGCTACTATGTCTCCCCCCGCCCCATCTGCTCCCAGATGCCCATAGCAGTGAGGCTATGTTATCAGGGGTGAGTGTTCAGCCTTGTCCCTTTTACAAGTCTGTTCCCAGGACTTCCTGTCATCTTTCCAGGCCAGAAGCAGCAGTCACTTGGCCCATTCCCCTGTACCCACTCTCCCACCCCCAAACACTCCATTGTACCTCATTTTAAAAGTTATTCATTCCCCAAGTCTAGGACTTCTTAGTACTAGTTTTTTTTTTCTAAAATCTGAAAATCTTTTATTGCCCAAAGCTGAGTAGCTAAGGATTATTCTTTTATTTTTATCTTTAAACTATTAAGCAACCTCTCCCCCCCCACCTTTATCCTTTGATGTATTATCAGTCTAGCATTTTTAATGAGGGAAAAAAATTTCAGGGTACACAGTATCATAGTTGTGGCTTAGTAATTTTCTGTCCTTTGTCCCTTCCATATGTATCACTTGAGATGTTCCTATGAGATGAGACTCCTTGCTTGACCACTCTACATAGTATGTATACATCAAGGTTCTTATCTGTATAGTTTTGGTTCAGTGCCTATCCTCATTAGCTGTCCTTACCCACAAAAGTTTGCAAAACTGGAAACATTACATGCCTGGTATCTGATAGCAAAGGAGAGGTTTATTCGTATTTTGTAGTTCAGCAGCAACACAGAGGGAGTCCCGTTTGCCTTTGTTTCTTCTTGGCTCTGTTCTTGATTTTAGACAGATGAGCCAGTGTTAAGGTGCTACTTCAGAAAATACATTCAAGAAATCAGACAACACTGTGCCAAGGTATACTTTCTAGATGTTAAGCACCAATTGGCCCTCCCGAGAATGACAATATTCCTTTGATACCTCATTCCTGATAGATCACATTCATTAACCTCAGCTTCTCAGGAATCCTTTGTAGCTTGTATGCTAGATGTAGATATAGTGTCCACTCCATGTCCAATCCTATGGTTTGGTTGGAAGGTTGGCTAGTTGTGGCTGGTGTATTCTTATAGGACTGCTAGCTCAGCACTTGACACTCAGAGGATTCTATCTTGAGGTCAAGGAAAGTATTCTTCCTGCCATTACAGTTCTAGCAATGAGACATCCTTTTATCCCCTTTTTATGTGCTGGGCCTGGGGCTTAAACTCGGGTCCTAGGCGCTGTTCCTGACCTCTTCATTCAAGGCTAGTGCTCTGCCACTTTAGCTAAAACTGCACTTCCTGCTTTTTGAGGTAGTTTATTGGAGATAAGAGTTTCATGGAGTTTCCTGCATGGGCTGGCTTAGAACTGTGATTCTCAGGTCTCAACCTCTTGAGTAGCTAGGATTACAAGTGTGAACCACTGGCACCCTGCAGAGACATTCTTAAACCTCAAACAAAGTCAATATACGGAGGGGTGACTGTAGCGCTACATACCTCAATGGCCAAAGCTAGATAGTCTATTTTGGCATGAGAAAAGAAAATTGCCTGATACAAGGAACGGTTTAGAAAAGAATGCCAATAAGTACTTCAAGAGAGTTTGGATTTTCTAAGGAAAATTATCCAGTGAACATCTGGCCATGAAGAGAGGGAGGGGCAGCCCTTAGAATTTTATTTTAAAGTCTAACTGCTGCACTTTGTGTCTTCAGCTCCTCAACTGAAGGAACTTAAGGAAGCTGAAACAGTTAATGTATGGTGAGTTAAATTGGAGGGAAGAAGCAGAGGACTGATGTACAAAATAATAGCTATGTTAAAAATAATTTCTATTTTGATGCTTGCTTAGGAAGGAGTTGCAATGCACTTCTTCTCTGGCCCCAGTGTCCTGGATCAGCCCAGCTATTGAGTTAATCCCTAAAACATATCCTCTGGTGGATTATCTGACATCGAGATACTTGAAATTGGCCAACTGGCAGAGCAAGTTTGTTGATTGAAATGCAAAAGAGTTCAGTTGTGTTGGCACTGACATCTGAAATAAACCCTTTATAGGAAGAGCAACATCCTTGTAAAATATCTTTGAATATATGAGATGAACTTAAATGTCCTAAAACCTTCAATTTTTTAAACTGCTTTTGTATTCCCTTTTGGGGAAGAAATCAAAACTGTTTAGAAGAGCCCTGGTGAGAAAATATATGAATGGTGTCAGGTGGTATGAGGAAAGCTATCCTATGCCGTTTACCGGGCATCCTGGCATTGGGGTGTATAGAAATTGCTTGATTATGGGACTTGAAGGAAGAAATAGGTCAAGTAATCCGCCAAGGCCAGGCTTTTCAAACAAACTAGAGGCTCAAAGCGGTGTTTGGCTCAAGTGTAGTCTAGTTTTATGGAGCAAGCTGACTTAAGACATTAGCTTATGAAGGAATACACCAACAAAATGGATCTATTTCCGCATCCCTACTATGTCCATTATATGTTGAAAAGAGAAAGGTGAGAGTTCCTCAGGAGCCATGTCAATTTGAAGTTTGGGTTCAGAAGACTGGGTGGTTCCTGTGCTTTTCTTTGATTTTAGTCTTTTGCTCCAAGGTGAGGAGTCCTGGGAAGAGTGTGTAATAGCAACTTTAAGTTACTCCCCCAACATTTGCTGGCCGCATTCTCATTTCTAAACATCTGGAAGTACATAAAGTTTTGATGATTTCCCAGCAACAAAAGTGGTATTTCTTTCTTTCCCCCATGATGGTAGTCTGAATTTTGCCAAAAATCCCCAAAGAAAGAAAGAAAATGTAATAAATTCAGCTTGATTTCTTGAATGTGGACTATCAAGTCAACCAGCCCAGCCCATCTTTGCAGTCATAAATTCCTACCTCTAAATTCCTACCAAAGGGTCTTCAACCCCTATGTGCACACTCATTGCCTAAAGTTTGGCCCATTGGGAAGAAATGGAATGTGGTGATTTATTTTTAAAAGAAGGTTTAAAAAAAGTAATTTCTGCCTCTCTTCCTGTCCCCTCTCAAACTTTCTCACCTACCCCACCCCACCCCCACCATGTCCTGAGTTCTAGTATGTCTTCATTTTTGTTTGAATGTGAGCCTTGGGGGAGAAGGAGAGGATGAGTCTAAAAACAAGGAACAGAAACCTCTCAAAGTTGTGGGAGTGCCAGTAATTTGCTTGTTCTGCTGTAGGAGCCAAAGGCAGCATTACTTGTTAAGAGTGTTAAAAGGGTTAGCATCTCAAGACAAACCTATGAAGTGTTTGTTGATAAAGCTTGTTATGAGCTACTAGTCCAACTATGTTTGGATTCAGAGGCAGTCTAGGATTTGATTAGTGAAATGCCCATCTGGCAAAGTAGGAATGAAGGTGTGTCCTGCAATGATTTTCAGAGGGTGGGGGGGGGATGCACGGCCTCACTGTCATATCAAGGGTACCTCAGAATATACAATCATTCAAGAGTGCACCTCCCTCCTGCCATTTCACCATGTCCCTCTTCACCCTACTTCCCCATTGTTATGCCTTTTTAGTACTCAGCTTTTTATATATATGAGTATTTACTTTTTTATTATATATTTGGTCCGTTGGGACGATGTAATGATTAAAATTTTATTCCATTCAAAGTAACAATGATATGTGTAATGACATATTTTTTTTCATTCTCTTAAACTGTCTTTTGGAGCTATGCTGCTAACCAGGTACAGGCCAGAAAGGAGTTGGGCCTGACAGCATCTGGATCATGTCATCTAAGAGTGACAGTGATGTCATGATGGTGACTCTTCATTTGACCAAGGCCAACCTCCTGCTCTTACCTCTGCCCATTCATTTCTGGCTGTGGGAACTATACCAGTTGTTAGGTGAGCCATTGAAAACGGGAGGATCAGAGGAGCCAGATTTCATCCTGTGGGCACTATGTGAAATTTCTCCATAGTAAGCTCGTGTATTGGGCTGGCTCCAGTGGAAATAGCCAAAGAAAACTTGTCTGACTGGATATTTTAATTCCCAAGAGTTGGTCCAAGTTCAGCAGAAGCTAATGTGTACACATCAGCAGTAGCAAGGCATCTAGAACCAAGCTTCAACCAAAGCTAACAGAGCCTGAGTTTCCACTGGAAACTTGGTACTGAGCTGTTCAGAGCAGTTATTTATCTGAGTGTTGCCAACCCTTCAGCTATGCTTTCGTAGCTTTATCCTTACCTGTTCATCGGCACAGCTTGAACCAAAGCTGTGGCTTACTGCTCACTTTGTTTTTGCTCCCTGGTCATGCATAGTGACATAGTGTAAAAAGAAAGACATGGTCTGGGGAGCTAGGAGACCTGGTTTCTATTCCCTATGCTTCTACTAACTAGCCTCAAGATCTTAACCGCTCTGTGCCTCAGTGTTCCCATCTGCAAAATGGGGATAGTGTTAATTGCCCTACCTACCTCACAGGGTTGTTGTGAGGATAAACTGAGACAATGAATGGAAAAGTAATTTGCCAAGTAAGTGCTATGCAAATTGTAAGAAATGGAAACAATCATGTTAAAGGCAATGGAATGGACATTGGCAGAAGGGTTTATGGGATTGTCCAGCCCTTTCTTTGTGTGGCTTAAACCCAGGTCACCATTGCTTTATACATTTTCACTTAGCACAGATTTGTAATTATGCATGTAATAAAACACAGCCTTATCCAACCTGGTGTCTAGTGTGCATTTGAAGAACCTAAACTGGATGGAGGTTGATTTGTGATCATAAAAGAAAACATGAGGGCAGAGTAGGGGCTTAGGGGATGGTAGTATAAAACTTCCTATTGTCAGCTTGCTTGTTAACCAAAAAAGCACCTAGTTGGTTTTGCATTTAGATATCTAGTAGGCTTTCTTCCTTTCTTCCTTGCTTTCTTCTTTCCTTTCCTCTTTCCTTCCTTTCTTCTTTCTTCCTTTTCTTTCTTTTTTTTTTTTTGGTACCATCCCTTGGGTTTGAACTCAGGGCCTGGGAACTGCCCCTGACCTTTTTTGCTCAAGGCTAGGGTTCTGCCACTTGGGCCACACCTCTACTTCCAGTTTTTTGGTAATTAATTGGAAATAATCTCACAGACTTTTCTACCCAAGCTGGGTTTAAACTGCAATCCACAGATTTCATTCTTCTGAGTAGCTAGGATTACAGACATGAGATACTGAGGCCATCCCAAGTTTTAGTATTAGGAGTTTTTCTAGTTGACATTTGATCACATCTGCACTGGTGTTGACTTGGTATTTTGCTGCTACCAAGAGCTCCAATGCTTTTGGCCTATTTGATATCACTTCCAGAAAGACCTATCTGTGTAAAAATAACTGCCTCAGTGGGGCACAAGTGGCTCAGGCCTGTAATCCCAGCTACTCAGGAGGATGAGATCTGAGGATCGGGATTCAAAGCCAGCCCAGGCAGGAAAGTCCATGAGATCAGAAAACTGGAAGTAGCCCTGTGGCTCAAAGTGGTAGAGCAGTAGCTTGAGCTGAAGAGCTCAGGGACAGCACCCAGGCCCAGATTTCAAGCCCTATGACTGACAAAAATTTAAAAAGTGTTTCATAAGCCTGAAATCCTAGTTTTAAAATCTTAGTTATTTTTGTTACTGATCAGTTTATTTTGTTTTGTTTTTTTGCCAATCGTGGGGCTTAAACTCAGGGCCTCAGCACTATCCCTGAGTTTCTTTTGCTCAAGGCTAGCACTCTACCACTTGAGCCACAACACTACTTAAGCTTTTTCTGTTTATGTGGTACTAAGGAATCGAACATAGGACCTCATGCATCCTAGGCAAGCACTCTGCCACTAAGCCACATTCCCAGCACACATTGATCAGTTTATTTTGGGCCTTTTTACACTGTCACCGTCCCTCTAAATAGTTGTGAATAAAACAAAACATCTGTTATCAGCTGTCAACAACTAAAATGAGTCTGGTTGCTGTAGGGCTGAGATCAAAGTTGTTTTGATGGAATGTGAGGTACAACCTGATCAATCATCTGGTACAGGGGTTCCCAGAGAAAAGCTTGGAAATGACCACCAGATGTCAGTGCAGTCATTAAAGTACTGGTGCGGCTAAGGTTTAGACAGAAGGAAGCTATACCTGAGAGGTAAATATGTAAAGAAGGCTTTATTCATACCTATGGTTAGGTATGAATTCAAAATTCTATCACATGATAGATCTTAGACATTCTCTTTTAATGTACATAATAAAATGTATGCTTATTTATTTGTTTATTTTTGGTGCTGGTCCTGGTACTTAAACTCAGGGCCAGGGTATTTTGATTCTTTCAAGGCTGTTCTCCCACTTGAGCCAGAGCTCCACTCAGCTTTTTGCTGGCTAATTAGAGATGAGTCGCACAACTTTTCTCCCTGGCTTCTAATTGCAATCCTCAAATCTCAGCTTTTTGAGTAATTAGGATTACAGGCATGAGCCACTGGTACCTGGCAAATTTTATGCTTATTATTAAAAATAATTTTTGTCAATTGTGGGGTTTGAACTCAGAGCATGGGTGCTGTCCCTGAGCCTCTATCACTTGAACCCCAGTGCCACTTCTGATTTTTTTGAGTGGTTAATTGGAGATAAGAGGCTTTTCTGCCTGGGCTGGTTCTGAACCATGATCCTCAGAGCTCAGCCTCCTAAGTAGCTAGAATTACAGGCATGAGCCACCATCCCCTGGCTTAAAAATATTTTTTAATTTATTATCATTATAAAGATGATGTACAGAGGGCTTACAGGCACATAAGCCAGATAAAGAGTATGTTTATTTTCGGGCAATGTCACCCATTCTCTCATTCTCTGTTAAAAAAGCTTAAAGTCAGTCATGTAGGTACACATGTACTTGGAGAGCTGGGGCAAGAGGGTCACAAATTTGAGGCTACATAAGGAGCTCAGACTGGGCTACATAGTGAGACCTTGTCTCAAAAAAAGAGGCAAAACTAAACAAAATTTATCACACGACAGCTTAACTGATCTGTTGTTTGAGAGTTCTTTTTCAAAGCAGTGTCCCAGGCGAAAACCATGGAGAAAGAAGATCTTGCTTTTCTGTCATTAAGATAGCTGTACCATTTGTTATATGATCCAGACACTTTTGACAATGGGAGGGCATTAATATTTGTCTAGGGACAACAGACATAGACAGACTCTCCTAAGGAAACCAAGATGTGTGGTCAATATTCCTGTGGTTTCTACAGCTATTGACCCTTGCACCTGTAGCTCCAGATTTCCCAAGCTTGTTTCCTAGAATCTCAGACGCTTCCTGTTCCTTGAGCTTCCTTGAGCCCTTTATTGGAATTGCTCCTCCCTTGAGATAAACATTCCCAAGGGCAATTCAGATGTATGATGAAAGAAAAGGTCAAACTGAACTTATCTCAAAAAAAAATTGTGTGTGTGTGTATGTTGCTCTTGGGACTTGAAGTCAAGGCCTGGGCACTGTCTCTACTTTTCAATCAAGGCTAGCACTCTACCACCTGATCAAAGCTTCACTTCTGGCTTTTTGGTGGTTAATTGGAGATTAGACTCTCCGGGACTTTCTTACCCAGGCTGACTTCAAACCATGATCCTCAGATATTAGTGGGAGCTGAAGAGCTGTGCTATCACACATAAGCTACTGGCACCTGGCTAAAAAGTAAAAATCTTATTCTCTTAAAAAGTAGAGTTCCTGAGGAGAGATTTTTAGCTGAGGAGAGATGTTAGCTGCCACTGGTGGCTCATGCCTGTAATCCTATCAACTCAGGAGCCTAAAATCTGAGGATCACGGTTCAAAGCCAGCCACGGCAGGAAACTCTTGCTTCTGATTAAGTTTTCCTGGAGCTCAAGTAGTAGAGCACCAGCCTGGAGCACAAAAGCTAAGGAATAATATCTAGGCCCTGATTCTCATGGACACACACACACACACACACACACACACACACACACACACCCTTATGCAAGCTGGCTCTGATTCTCATGGACACACACACACACACACACACACACACACACTTATGCAAGCTGTTTGAAACACTTATGGTTAGGACAGTACCTTTGGGCCCCACAATTAAGCTTTGGCAGCAAGCAGCTGTGATTGTTAAATTGCTTGCTCAAGGTATCTATTCAAAGCAGCTGGCTACTTGGCTGATAAGCCTTCACTCAAGGCAGCCCAGAAACCGGGAAGGTCATAAGAACTGTCAAATTGCCTCACCCTTAATACCTTGGCTCATTTAAAGAAAAAATAAACATTAAGAGATAGTCAGGGGGGCTGGGGATATGGCCTAGTGGCAAGAGCTTGCCTCGTATACATGAGGCCCTGGGTTCGATTCCCCAGCACCACATATACAGAAAATGGCCAGAAGTGGCGCTGTGGCTCAAGTGGCAGAGTGCTAGCCTTGAGCAAAAAGGAAGCCAGGGACAGTGCTCAGGCCCTGAGTCCAAGGCCCAGGACTAGCCAAAAAAAAAAAAAAAAGAAAAAGAGAGAGATAGTCGGGGGGCTGGGCATATGGCCTAGTGGCAAGAATGCTTGCCTCCTATACATGAAGCTCTAGGTTCGATTCCTCAACACCACATATTTAGAAAACGGCCAGAAGTGGCTCTGTGGCTCAAGTGGTAGAGTGCTAGTCTTGAGCAAAAAGAAGACAGGGACAGTGCTCAGGTCCTGAGTTCAAGCACCAGGACTGGCAAAGAGAGAGAGAGAGAGAGAGAGTCAGGTACCTGTGGCTCATAGCTGTAATCCTAGCTACAAGGGTCACAGTTGGAAGCCAGCGCTGGAGGAAAGGCTTCACAGCCTTAGGACTCTTATCTCCAATTAACCATCTAAAAAAGAAAAACAAAACGACAACAAAAAACAGAAGTGGAGCTGTGGCTCAAGTTGTAGAGCACTAGCCTTGAGCACAAAAGCTCAGGGACAGTGCTCAGGCCCTAAGTTCCAGGAAGAGCACACACACACACCAGTTGCTAATAATGCTGTAAAGGCTTGTCATTGTGATTAGTGGTTCTTTAACAGTATTTAACATTGTTCTAATAAATTTTAACTCCTGCCCTTTGGTGAGGTAGGTCTCTCCAATCTGTTTCACCTCTTCATTACTCTCTGACCAGACCTTTTTTAAGAGCTAGAGTCAGAAACCAGGCGATTAAGCCAAAATTAGAAAGAAGAGGAAACACATAGCATTTGGAGCCAGAGCATGTGGACACAGGCTTGCTGACAATCATAGAAAACTTTGGATGTTCAAAACTTACCTTGAAGGAAGACTGTCCTCTTGAAAAGAAGATTCTGAGCTTTACATTACGGTTTTATGTCCTACAAGATACTCCTTGTATTGGAAGCATTTTTTTTGTTCTTTTTGATTACCTCATGACCTGCTTGAACTCAGGGCCTGAGCACTGTCCCTGGCTTCTTTTTGCTCACTGTACCACTTGAGCCACAGCACCACCTCCAGCCTTTTCTTTTTATGTGGTGCTAAGGAATAGAACCCAGGGCTTCATGCATGCTAGGCAAGCACTCTACCGCTAAGCCACATACCCAGCCCTCATATCCCACTTTCTAAAAATATTCTTGATGGAAATCTACTTTGTTCTCATAACTCCATGTTTCTCCCTTCTCAGCCCAATCTTTTTATTATTCAGAGACCCTATATAAAGGACTTGGTGAGCAGAATAGGATGAACAGAAAGGGGGTTTCTGAAGCAGAGGTAGAGGAGGACTTGGGTGTCGGGGACCTCAGACCCCTCACCATTTTTTAGAGAGTTGTTAAAATGAAAGATTCTGAATTCAGGCCAACTGTGGCCATTGTTTAAATGACAGTGAGGCTAGATTTCAGTAGACAAAGAAGTCAGTTTTCTCTGACTGCAAATCAGTCAGTCAGCCTGAAAGTCTTAAGATTATAATGCAGGCAAGACAATGGGTGTCTCTGGGAACAGAAAATTTGGAGCCCATTTTGGAAAATTTGGTAGGACTACAGGAGTGACCTGTGCCACAGCTTTCAGGCGTCCCTGATGCTTTGGGAAGGCAAATGAACGGGCCCCTATAATTGAGAAGGCATCCCCTAAGTCCCATAAAGGGTGTCGGGGGTCAGCAAAGCATGAGAGACTCCTGGAGTCTCTGGGAATGCCACAGACACAGGGGTGGGAGACTTCTCCCAATCCATGTTGGGATGCCTCTGCCTCAGACCATGGCGGTTACCTTGTCCTGAAGGCTTTTTGGTGGTGGATGGAGTAGGTGAAATGGTGTAGGGCCTCCTCCATGGAGATTGGGAATCCAGGGACAGAAGAGAGAGAATAGTAAGAGGAAGATGGAGGAGGAAAATGCACTAGGGGCTCTGTGCTCCCAGTGGAGAGAGATATCAGAAAGAGGGTGAGGGTAAGGCTCAATGAGAGGTGACCAGGAGGTGGGTGGAGGGGACCCAGTTATTCCTGGCACTAATACTCTCCTGGATTTCAGCACCATATGTTAGGAAAATGGAGGAGAAAGGAAGGAAACAGGCCAGACTTGATCTTCAACAGGTTAGGACTATTTATTGAGATATAGCAGTGAGGTGCACAGCCTTCCTGCAGGCTTAGAGACTGCAAAGAGGTGGGACAGGTAACTTACAAATTCGTCAATTTAAATTTGATTCTTAATAAGTTTCAGGTAAGTCCTGCTTACAAATGATTTCTGTTGATCTCCTTGTTCCTTAATTTGGGAATGAAGGGAGCACAGACTCTATCACCCCCTTCAATGTGGGATTCAGCCAACTAGGACGTGTCATCCAGCAAGGAGCAACACCAAATATTATCCCAGCAAGAAGAGACATCCCAAACCCACCTGGACAGTCCTGGCAACTAGGGACCACACAGAGGTAGTTGGGAAGAACTGCTCAGCTGAGAGGAGATAGTGTCAGATCCTGAATAGAGTCATTGGGGCTTGTCCTTTCAAAAGTAATCAAAAGTAGGAGATCAAGAGAAAATAGTTCATAAGCATGCCTATCTAATATCCATACCTGTCTAACTTCTAACTGAATAGGAACTTACATTCTTGCCTTTGTTATCTATTTCTATTTCCCATCCATACTATATAGTACAGACATCTAGAGCCCAGACATCTATAGTAGAGTTCCACCTTGTCAGTCTTTTGCCTGATTTCAACTCAATTGCAGGAACATCACTATAGATGATGGGGATCACTCCAAAAGACATCCTCGTGGGATTCTCTCTCGTATTGGTCCCCCTGTTTGGCCCCTCTATTCGGACCTTTAACAGTCATCCTCTTACTCCTTCTTCTTAGATCCTGTTTTCATAACCTTTTTCAAAAGTTTCTCTTTAACAAGGTCACAGCCCTTACTCAGGACACTACCTGGGAGCAAATCAAGGCCATTCTAGTACTGCAGGCAACCAGATGCTTCACTTACACCACCCTGCCCTGCCAAGTGCAGCCCTGAACACTGAAGACCCCAGCCCTAGTGACTCCTCAGAAAAAAACCACAATGTCCCTCAATTTCACTCTTTCAGGGTTTCAAATAATGGGAATCTGCTTTGTTCTTATAATTTGATGTTACTTCCCTCTCAGCCCAGTCTTTTTATCTATCCAAAGACCCTATATGAAGGACTTGCTTTTCCCCTCTAGGCCCATTATTTCTCTGCATCCAAAGATGGAATATGAAGAAGTGATCCCCACCCTCTTTTCCCAGGTGCATACAGACGTCAGGTAAGCCACCAAAGATATGCGCAGACTGCCTGACGCAGGCAGGGAAATCTACCTAAGCCTGGCTGTAAAAATTCCATTGTGGGCACAACGGAAAAGCCCTCCATATCCTTAGACCTAAGGACTTTTTCATTAACCTCTGCCTCCTAGCTCAGACCTCATAAAACCGCATTCCTGAGCCCATCTCTTTACACAGTCTCCAAGCCTTAGGGAAGGCTGTGCTCCTTGCTGCTATATCTCAATCAATAGTCTTTGCCTGTGGAAGATTGAGTTCAGCCTGTTTCTCCTCCATTTTCCTAATAATTCTGGCCTCAGTTCGTCTCTGTAGTTCCTCTGAAATTGTCATCAGATGCAGATGAGGGTTCATGAAGCTTTCCTTTAAAGCAGGTACTCTTTACTGAGGGTCCTTGATTTCTATCACAGAATAAGGATTTTGGGACATATCACAGTTGTAAGAAAACATAGAGGAAATTTATTGAGTAAGTAAACAAGCAGGCAAGCAGACAAGCAAGTAGAACAGAGGAGGCACACTCTAACAGAGTGTGGGTGCTCTCAAAGGAGAGAGACCGCTCTTAGGCATCAGGGGTATTTATATGGTAAAGGCCAGGGGGTCTGACTTAAAAATAGGAGTTCATCTTTGCTCTCAATCACTTGGTGTTATTACACTTTCTAAGTGTCTGGCTCTTGTTTACCACTCTGATTGTTTGCATTTTGGGGGAGCATTTCTCTCAGGAAGGGATACATCCTGCCAAACAAATGTTCATTTGGGGGGTGAGAAATGCATTTCTCAGGAAGGCATGCATTCTGTTGTCTCTTTTTGAAGCAAAGATAGTGCTTTTATGTTTTTAACTACCTTGTTTGCCTTTACCAGACCTCATTTTCCCTAAGTCATCCTGCCGCAAAATGAAGGTAAAACTTTCCAAAATGCAACTTTCTAAAAAATTGGAGAAAAAATTTAAGCCACTGTGATGTGCTTATCTATGAAATTGATGCCCAACTGTAACTGCTACAGAATCACTCAAAATGGGATTCCTGGACAGATTGGCAGCAGGTTTTGGACTTACTTTTTTTTTTTGGCTAGTCCTGGGCCTTGAACTCAGGGCCTGAGCACTGTCCCTGGCTTCCTTTTGCTCAAGGCTAGCACTCTGCCACTTGAGCCACAGGGCCACTTCTGGCCGTTTTCTGTATATGTGGTGCTGGGGAACTGAACCCAGGGCCTCATGTATACGAAGCAAGCTCTCTTGCCACTAGGCCATATCCCCAGCCCTTGGAGTTACTTTTGAAAAAGCCTGGAGGGTTGGTCACCCATTGGTCATGCCTGTAATCCTAACTACTCAAGAGGGTGAGATCAGATCTGAGGATCCTGGTTTGAAGCCAGCCCAAGAAGACAAATTGGAGCAACTCTTATTTTCAGTTAACCAAAAATGGAGCTAGACATTAAGGTGTAGCTCAAACGGTAGAGCACCTGCTGAAGTAAGGAGGTCAGGTCTGGCCAGTGCCATCTTGACCACGTGGTGAATTTTAGGGTCTGGTATCTTGTCTTCATGGGTATGCCTGAGTTCCTAGAGGAAGGGAAGTTCCACCCCCAGGTGGTGGGTGTTCCTGAATCCCTGGAGACAGGGGTAGGCACTTGGCCTATAGGTTACTGAACCTATCAGTCCAGTGCTTGCGACTAGGAGCTTTCTGTGATCCTGCCCCCTGATCTGACCCCATTTAGGGTCAGCCAAGCTTAGGTGCCATTACTCCATGCCACATGTCTCTGTGTTCACATCCTGTGTCCTGTCTCCTAGCTCATCTCTGGTCACCATGGCATCCCACTTCAGCTCTCCACTGGAGCTGAATTGGTTTTTTGGTATTGTTTTTGTTCTTTCTTTCCTCTCTGGACTGTTTCTTTTTTTTTTTTTGTGGCCAGTCCTGAGCCTTGAACTCAGGGCCTGAGTACTGTCCCTGGCTTCCTTTTGCTCAAGGCTAGCACTCTGCCACTTGAGCCACAGCGCCACTTCTGGCCGTTTTCTATATATGTGGTGCTGGGAAATCGAACCCAGGGCTTCATGTATACAAGGCAAGCACTCTTGCCACTAGGCCATATTCCCAGCCCCTCTGGACTGTTTCTTAAGAGTGTTAGGGGTATTTGTGGGTTGTAGGCTTTTGTAACAACTGGATGTCTGCAGCCTGCTAATGCTCTAATAAAGACTCCAAGATTCGATCCTTCAAAATGTGGCTTCTCTGATAATTTATCTTATAACACTGCCTTGAGTTGAAAAGGCCTAACAAGAGCACAAAGCCCTGAGATCAAACCCTAGTACCAAAAGACAAACCAGGGAAGAAAGATGGCGCCGTCACAATAGGGAGGCACTCCAACTAGCTCCAACCAAATAGTGAGCTGGGAATGCCAACACCCAACACCCCATCAAGAGACCAGCAAACCCAACAACCCGAACAAACACAGGAAACGAAAAAGAACAAAAAACACAAGAGCCTATAACCTGCACAGAGCTGGAAAATCTCCGAGGTACCACCGCCTACCCCGGCCCAAACAGGGCCAGGCTGGGAAAGGGGACCTGGTGCTGGTAAACGGGACTGCAGACCATCAGTGACCAGGGAAACAACAGCCGAAAAGTCACGCCAGGAGTGCAGAGTCCAGACAGCAGGAGCTCCACGGGCCCCAGACGGAGCGCAGACCAACCAAGACAGACGGCGGCAGCGCAGGACCAAATGGCTGGGAACAGACAACAACAGCAGGGGAACAGGATGGCGCAGATGGGGAGAGCCGGGACCGCTACCACCAAACAACCAATTGCCACACCCCAGCACCACAGCCCCAAAAAGCCCACAGCAGCATGGGACAAACACACAATCCAGGACCAGTAAGTCCCCCATTGCACACAACACACACACAACGGGAGACCAGCTCTAGCAGAGACCCAAACCCTACAAAGAAGCTACAGCTCCCTCCCTCCCCCTCCCTATCCCCAGGGAACAAAGGAGCCCCATATCTGGTGGCTCTAGGACCCTACAGCCTCTGGGAGGACACGGGAGCTAGCAGAGCGGAGCAGCGCCCAAAAAAGTGACCGGGAAACACCTTAAACAGGCGCCCCCCCTCAAAGCTCCAGCTGGGGAGCCTGAACCTGTCTGCACCAGCCCCGCCCCCTCCCCAGCAGGGACCCGGGGACTGGTAGGCATTGGGACGCCACCTGAGGCGCCCTGGTCCGCACAGACTTTTTGAACAACAGTCACAGGCTTGCTGGGGTGCAATACCAGGCCTGCAGGGACACCTGGGCCCCGAACATACGCCCTCCTCACAGCGGAGGCACAGAGAGTCTGTGGGTACCAACCCGCACCCAGATACTTGAACCTGCTGGCGTCCACACATACCGCCCCCCACAGCAGACTGGAGAGAGGGCACAAGCAACCTCCAACAACTCAGGGCAGCACGTCCCCAAAGGAAACACTAGAGCGCATTCACATGTGCCCCCCCCCCCCAGGGCCAGCCCTCCAGCAGGAGAATCTCCGGCCCAACCCCCCCGCAGGAGCGCACAAGCAGGCAAACTGCCCCCCTCAGCAGCAACACCCGCTCTGATCTCCGCACAGGTGGGCAGGCCACCTCTCAACAGCAACACCTGCTCTGACCGGAGCACTCCCCATAGGTGGGCAAGCCGCCTTTCAGTGGCATTTCTCAAGCTGAGAGGTGAGCTCCTCTAACCGAGGCACCTAGTGGGAAAAGAATCAAAGAAGAGAAAAGTCTCCAAGCCACGCTGAACCAGCGACCCGCAAACCCCCATCAGGGACACACTAGTGTCAGCACAACACAGTGGCAGGGCACAGTCCTGCAGAGAAAGACACAGAACCTACCCACCCCCCAGTGCAGTGAAGGGACCACCTCAGCAACAACCGAGACGGTCCTGCTCACCCATTGGGCAGTAAGGTTCAACAGCCAAACTCAAACCCAGAGCAAGGACACAAACAAGTCTCCACTGACAGACAAGCGGGAACCAGCACAAACCCAAGCCAAGGTTGCCACCTACAGATCTCCAGATATGCAAATCACCAAGAAATATTAAAAATTTCATGAAAGGTCAAGCCATCTCGCCAGCTCCAAAAAGAAGTACAACTGAAGAGGAGATGGAGAATAAAAAAACAACTGAGGCTATGTTAGCAGAAATGATGGAAAGCCTCAGGAACGAATTCAGAAAACAATTCCAGGAGTTTAGAATGGAAGTCTCGAAGGACCTTCAGGAAGTCAAGAAAGAAATGGAAGCAAAAATGGATACAGTGCACTCCTCTGTTAAAGAAGACCTTAACATCCTGAGAAGCAAAATGCATGAAAAAATAGATTTAAAATACAACTCTTTAAAAGAAGACCTGGCTGATCTGGCAACCATAAATAGCTCACTGACATCCATAAACTCGACACTTGAATACACAGCACAAAGAATTGACCATATTGAATCCAGAATCTCTCTCTTGGACGATGATGCAGCCGACAAGAACCAGAAAATTACCACACTCCAAGAAACAGTAAAGCTCCAGGGCAGACTAATCCAGGAGATAGTGGACAAAGACAAGAGATATAATCTGTGCATAATTGGAATAGAAGAAGGAGCCAAATACCAGAGCAGAGGGCTTCAACATATTTTCAATAAAGTGATTGCAGAAAACTTCCCCAATCTCACAAGGGACCTCACCCAGGGAACTGAAGCATATAGGATGCCTGGCAGACCACACCCTAGAAAATCCTCTCCCAGGCACATAATATTCAAGACTACAGATCTCAAGAATAAAGAGAAAATTTTGAATGCAGCCAAAACAAAGAAAGAGCTATAGTACAATGGAAAAAGGATCAGAATCACAGCAGACCTCTCCACACAAACCTACAACGCACGAAGAGCGTGGAAGAACACAATCCAAGTCCTCCAGGCCAAAAATTGCCAACCCAGAATTAGATATCCAGCAAAACTAGAATTCACCTTCGAGGGAAAAACCAGATCTTTCCATAGCAAAGAGGAGCTAAAGGAGTATGTGAATAAAAAACTAGCCACAGTGAATTCTAAGAGGGGAACGCCACCCAACAGAAAATGTACAGGACCCCCAGACAGAAACAGAAAGAATCTACAATAGCCAGAGCCCAAAAGGAAGAGCAGCTCAATAAAGACAAGAAAGAAGGGAGAGGAAACACAGCCTAACAGGAAAATGGAAAGGAAAAAAAAAACACACCTATCCATGATCTCTTTGAACATAAATGGTATTAATTCGCCGAAAAAGAGGACCAGACTGACAGAGTGGAACCATAAACAAAAAAATGCTGTCTGTTGTCTTCAAGAGACCCATCTTACAGCAAGGGACAAAAACAGGCTCTGAATGAAAGGATGGAACAAGATTTTCCAAGCAAATGCACCTACCAAAACGGCAGGTGTAGCCATCCTGATTTCAGACAAGCTGGACTTCTCATTAAAATCAACTCAAAAAGACAAAGAAGGAGACTACATTTTAATACAAGGAAGAATCCAGAATCAAGATATCACGGTGATAAATTCATACTCACTGAACAAAAGAGGCCCTACATATGTCAAGCAAATTCTCACAGAACTACAGAACAAGATAGACCCAAACACAATCATAGTGGGAGACTTTAATACTCCACTCTCTCCAAAAGACAGATCTAACACCCAGAGGATTAGCAAGGGAGCTGAGGACCTAAGTAAAACCATATCCCAAATGGATCTGATAGATCTGTACAGAGTCTTTCACCCTACAGAGACCCAATACACATTCTTCTAAGCAGACCATGGAACAAACTCCAAAATAGACCATGTCATAGCCCACACAAAGAACCTCAGCAAATACGAAAGTATTGACCTCATCCCATGTATTATATCTGACCACAGTGGAATCAAGGTAACCCTCAATAACAAAGGATACCACAGAGGCTATACAAATACTTGGAGACAAAACCCCTCACTGTTATCTAACACTTGGGTCACAGACCAAATTAAGGATGAAATTAACGAATTCGTAAGCCACGACGACAATGAAAATACATCACAAAGAAACCTATGGGATACAGCTAAGGCAGCACTGAGGGGCAAGATCATTGCCCTCAGCACTCACATTAAAAGAATGGAAGCAGAGCAGGTGAATAACCTCATGATGAAACTAAAACATCTGGAGAAACAAGAAATAACTGAATCTAAAATGACTAGGAGGAGAGAGATCACAAAGATTAAAGAAAAGATAAATCTGATTGAAAATGATAAGACCATTCAACAAATAAATAAAACTAAAAGCTGGTTCTTTGAGAAAATAAATAAAATTGACAGACCCCTTGCAAGACTTACAAAAAAAAGAAGAGACTCATATCTGTAAAATCAGGGTCTCCACCGGAAAAATTACAACAAATACACACGATATTCAAACAATCATAAGAAACTATTTCCAGAACCTCTACTCACTAAAAAACAATAATTTTACAGGAATGGATCAATTCTTAGAGAAGTATAAACTGCCCAAACTAAATCAAGAAGAACTAAATCAACTAAATAAACCAATAACTTACAGAGAGATACGGGGGGGGGGGGGTAATCAAGAGGCTCCCAACAAAGAAAAGCCCAGGCCCAGATGGATTCACCAATGAATTCTATACAACCTTTAGTGAGGAGCTAATACCAATACTCCTCAAACTCTTCCGTGAAATAGAAACAGAGGGAGAAATCCCAAACCCATTCTATGAAGCTAATATTATACTCATCCCCAAACCAGGCAAAGACCCAACAAAAAAAGCAAACTACAGACCAATATTACTAATGAACACAGACGCAAAGCTCCTCAATCAAATATTAGCTAACAGGATCCAGAAACTGATCAAGAAAATTATACATCATTATCACGTAGGCTTCATCCCACAGACACAAGGATGGTTCAACATCCATGAATCTATTAATGTAATTTACCACATAAACAGAACCAAAATCAAGAATCACATTGTTATCTCAGCCGATACCCAAAAAGCCTTTGACAAAATATAACACCCATACTTATTAAAAGCTCTGGAGAGAACAGGAATAGATGGAACATTCCTTAAAACAATAAAAGCCATATACAACAGACCAACTGCTAATATTGTATTAAATGGAGAGAAACTAAAATCATTCCACCTAAACTCAGGAACAAGACAAGGATGCCCACTCTCCCCACTTCTTTTCAACATAGTCCTCGAATCCCTAGCCATAGCAATAAGGCAAAAGGAGCACATCAAAGGGATCCATATCGGAAAAGAAGAAATCAAACTATCCCTATTCGCAGATGACATGATCTTATATCTGAAGGACCCAAAAAACTCAGTCCCCAAACTCCTACACCTAATAAACCATTTTGGCAAAGTAGCAGGATACAAAATCAATCCACAAAAGTCAGCAGCTTTTCTGTATAACAGCAATGTACAAGAAGAAAAGGAAATTATGGAAATAATACCATTTACAAGAGCTAAAAAAAATAATAAATTACCTAGGGATCAACCTAACTAAAGACATGAAGGACTTATTTAAGGAGAACTATAAAAATCTAAAAAGGGAAATCAAAGAAGACACAAGGAGATGGAAAGACCTCCCATGCTCATGGGTAGGCAGAACCAATATAGTGAAAATGGCCATATTGCCCAAATTGTTATACAAATTCAATGCAATCCCCATCAAAATCCCAGCTACATTCTTCACTGAAATAGAGAAAGCAACCCATAAATTCATATGGAACAGCAAAAGACCTAGAATAGCCAAAGCAATTCTAGGCAAAAAAAGCAGTGCAGGAGGTATCACAATACCAGACTTCAAGCTCTATTATAAAGCCATCCTAACAAAAACAGCCTGGTATTGGTATAAAAACAGACCTGAATACCAATGGAATAGAATTGAAGACCCAGAAAAAAAACCACACTCTTACAGTCAGCAGATATTCAACAAAGTGGCTAAAGACATACAATGGAAAAAACAAAGCCTCTTCAACTACTGGTGCTGGGAGAACTGGGCAGCCATATGCAGAAACCTCAAAGTAGACCCTAGCCTATCACCATGCACCAAGATCAACTCAAAATGGATCCAGGACTTCAACATCAGACCTGAATCCTTGAAACTACTGAAGGACAGAGTAGGAAAGACACTAGAACTTATAGGCACAGGAAGGAACTTCCTAAATATAGTCCCAGGGGCACAACAGATAGGGGAGAGACTCGACAAATGGGACTACTACAAAATAAAAAGTTTCTGCACAGCTAAGGACATAGCCACCAAACTAGAAAGACAGCCAACCATATGGGAAAGGACCAGCACAGCAACAGACAAAGGCCTAATATCCGTCATCTGCAGAGAACTCAAAAAAACTAAGCCCCTCCAAGCTCAATAAACCAATTAGGAAATGGGCAAAGGAGCTAAAGAGAGACTTCACAAGAGAAGAGATAAAAATGGCAAAGAAACATATGAGGAAATGTTCAACATCCCTGGCAGTAAAGGAAATGCAAATAAAAACAACCCTGAGATACCACCTCACCCCAGTTAGAATGGCCTATAGTCTGAACTCAGGCAACAACAAATGCTGGATTGGGTGCGGGGAAAGAGGAACCCTTCTCCACTGTTGGTGGGAATGCAAATTAGTACAACCACTTTGGAGAACAGTATGGAGGTTCCTCAAAAAGCTCAACATAGACATACCCTATGACCCAGCCATACTCCTAGGCATCTATCCTGAACAACAGGCCTCAAGATATCAAAAAGACATCTGCACTTCCATGTTTATCGTGGCACAATTCACAATGGCCAAAATATGGAAACAACCCAGATGCCCCTCCACAGATGAATGGATCCAAAAAATATGGTACCTTTACACAATGGAATACTACATAGCGATTAGAAATGGTGAAATATTGGTATTCGCAGGAAAATGGTCAGAACTTGAATAAATAATGTTGAGCAAGACCAGCCTAGAACATAGAAAACAAAGGGGCATGATCTCCTTGATATATGACTGTTAAGGTGGGGGGAGGGGGAGAGAGCAGAGACCAGGTCTGCGAAACCAAAACTTCTTGTCAAATGGTATTTCACACAGGTTTGGGTCAGCGACCCTACATTATGTAACTAAAACCAAACAACTACTCAACATATAAAGGTCAAAAATAGACTTCTCAGTGGATCACAATAGCTCAAAAGCTATGTATGTATGTTCATATATGATAAGGATAAGCAAACTCTATTGTTGACATTACATTTAAAGTCCTAGGTGAATTTCCTTTGGCATAGGCCACGTGGCTACTGTATATGTTTTTGGTACACTGTGTATTGTATATGTCTACCTGATCTAGGGAAGGGAAAGAAAAACAGGGTGTAAGATATCACAAGAAATGTACACACTGCCCTGTTATGTAACTGTACCCCTTTTCCACAACACCGTGTCAATTTTTTTTTTTTTTTTTGCCAGTCCTGGGCCTTGGACTCAGGGCCTGAGCACTGTCCCTGGCTTCTTCCCGCTCAAGGCTAGCACTCTGCCACTTGAGCCACAGCGCCGCTTTTGGCCGTTTTCTGTATATGTTGTGCTGGGGAATCGAACCTAGGGCCTCGTGTATCCGAGGCAGGTACTCTTGCCACTAGGCTATATCCCCAGCCCAAAAAATTTTTTAATTAATAATAAAAAGATATTCAATAAAAACATTCATAAAAAAAAAGAAAAACCAACCAACCAATCTGAGTAGAAATATAGAGATATTATCAGATATTATTTTAGGATGGACATCTTCAGAATGATTTCTTTATAAATGAATGTAAAAAACTGGAGAAGCAGGAATGAAGAGGACTACATTATCTGAAATTCTGTATTTGCATCTTTACTTCCTTTACCATTGTTTGAAAGGTTTTTTAAAAACCAAGAAATTATACTCTTTTTACAACTTTTAGAAAGTAAGCATCCATGAAAGAAAACAATATTTTGATGTATGGCTATCAGGATGTGTTTATCCTACAAACTGGAAGCTAAATTTGTTTTTCCTGTGAACTAATGGTGAACAATGAAAACAGAAGTCTCAGGTCCAGTAAATGGTGGTTATGAGAATTCCCATCCCTGGCTGGCAAGCTCTGAGTCATAGAGGCACAAGGGGCTGGTTTCTCTCACAATCTAACACTACAGTCAACATCAGCTTCTACCCTCATCCCAAAACCAGGCAGGGACTCATCACGGAAAGAAGACTATAGACCGATTTCACTGATGAACATAGACGCAAAAATTCTCAACAAAATTCTGGCCAATCGACTTCAACAGGTCATCAAAAAAATCATACACCACGATCAAACTGGATTCATCCCAGGGATGCAAAGTTGGTTTAATATACGCAAGTCAGTTAATGTAATCCACCACATCAACCGGAGCAAGCTAAAGAACCACATGGTTTTATCTCTGGATGCGGAAAAAGTGTTTGATAAAATCCAGCACCCATTTATGCTAAAAGCCCTGGAAAAACTGGGATTCCAGGGAACATTCTTGAATATAATCAAGGCAGTTTACGACAAACCAACAGCAAGTATATCTCTAAATGGTGAAAACCTAAAGCCATTCCCTTTAAAATCAGGAACAAGGCAGGGATGTCCACTCTCTCCCCTGCTCTTCAACATAGTACTAGAATTCCTAGCCAGAGCAATTAGGCAAGAAGAAAATATAAAGGGGATCCAAATAGGAAAAGATGAAGTTAAACTTTCTCTCTTCGCAGATGACAGGATCCTATACCTAAAGAATCCCATAGACTCTACCCCCAAGCTACTAGAGCTTATCCTAAACTTTGGCAAAGTTGCAGGATATAAAATAAACCCTCAAAAATCAATGGCCTTTCTCTATGCTAATGACCCGAAGACCGAGGTGGAAATCAGGAAAGCAACTCCTTTTGCAATAGCCCCCCAAAACATAAAATACCTAGGAATAACCTTAACCAAAGAAGTGAAAGACCTCTTTGAGGAGAACTTTAAAAGCTTGAAAAATGAAATTAAGGCAGAACTAAGGAAATGGAAAAACCTCCCATGCTCCTGGATTGGGAGGATTAATATAATCAAAATGGCAATATTGCCAAAGGCTATCTACAAATTCAATGCAATACCCATTAATATCCCAACACCATTTTTTTAATGAAATAGAGGAAGCAATCTAGAAATTCATATGGAACAATAAAAGACTAGAATAGCAAAAACAATCCTAAGCAGAAAGAACAGTGCTGGAGGAATTACAATACCCAACTTCAAGCTGTATTATAAAGCTATAGTAATAAAAACAGCCTGGTATTGGCACCGGAACAGGCCTGAAGACCAATGGAACAGAATTGAAGACCCAGAAATGATTCCACAGAACTATGCCTACTTGATCTTTGATAAAGGAGCTAAAACAATAGCTTGGAAGAAAGATAGCCTCTTTAACAAATGGTGCTGGCAAAGCTGGTTCAACACATGCAACAAACTAAAACTAGATCCTTATATATCACCCTGCACCAAAATCAATTCCAAATGGATTAAAGACCTCGAAATCAAAACAGACACCTTGAAAACACTAAAGGAAGGAGTAGGAGAAACACTTGGGCTCCTTGGCACAGGACGGAACTTCCTTAATAAAGACCTAGAAAGGCTACAAATCAAAGAAAGGTTGGATAAATGGGACTGCATCAAACTGCAGAGCTTCTGCATGGCAAAGGACATTGCTTGCAAGATAAACAGAAAGCCCACAGACCAGGAGAAGATCTTTCCCGGCCATGCAACGGACAAAGGCCTCATATCTAAAATATATGCAGAACTAAAAAAAATTACCTTCTTCCAAAACAAAACCGCAAAGAACCAATAGCCCCCTCATCAAGTGGGCTAAAGACTTAAAAAGAGACTTCTCTGATGAGGAAATTAGAATGGCCAAAAGACATATGAAAAAGTGCTCAACATCACTGGCCATAAAAGAAATGCAAATCAAAACAACATTGAGATTCCATCTTACTCCGGTAAGAATGTCATATATCAAGAAAACTAACAATAACAATTGTTGGAGGAGATGCGGCCAAAAGGGAACCCTACTTCATTGTTGGTGGGAATGTAAACTGGTTCAGCCACTCTGGCAAGTAGTATGGAGATTCCTCAGAAGGCTAAATATAGAACTCCCCTATGACCCAGCAGCCCCACTTTTGGGTATCTATCCAAAAGACCACAAACAAATTCACAGTAAAGCCACCAGCATAACAATGTTCATCGCAGCGCAATTTGTCATAGCTAGAATCTGGAACCAACCCAGATGCCCCTCAGTAGACGAATGGATCAGGAAAATGTGGTACATATACACAATGGAATTTTATGCCTCTATCAGAAAGAATGACATTGCCCCATTTCTAAGGAAATGGAAGAACTTGGAAAAAATTATACTAAGTGAAGTGAGCCAGACCCAAAGAAACATGGACTCTATGGTCTCCCTTATTGGGAGTAATTAGTACAGGTTTAGTCAAGTTACAGCAGAGGATCACAAGAGCCCTTTAGCTATACCCTTATGAACACATAAGATGATGCTAAGTGAAATGAACTCCATGTTATTGAAACGATTGTTATATCACTGTTGTAACTACTTTCAACATCCCATGTGTATCTGTAGCATCTATTATAGATGATGTTCTTTTATCACCTTCCTGTGGTTGTACCTACACTTTCTCTGTAACATTATCTGAGTATATTGGAAACCATGTATACTGGTATTAGAACTAGGAAATTGAAAAGGAATACCAAAATTGAGAGACTCAGGGTAAAAAAAGAAAAACAACTACAAAAGCAATACTTGCAAAACTGTTTGGTCTAAGTGAATGGAACACCTCATGGGGGGAAAGGGAAAGGGGGTGGGGGGAGGGGAGTATGAGGGACGAGGTAACAAACAGTAAAAGTAATGTATCCAATGCCTAATGTATGAAACTTTAACCTCTCCGTACATCAGTATGATAATAAAAATTTGAAAAACAAACAAACAAAAAACAGATAGGATCTTGTCACTTGTCTGAGTGAAATGCTTTTATGACCTGTTGTCATATCCAGAGCAAATCCAACTTGTTCACCTGGTTTCTGAGGCCTTCTATGACTTTCTGCCATGTCTTCCTAACCACGTGTTATGCATTGAACTGTGTCCTCCAAAAATTCAAGATCAAGTCCTAACGCCTGAACCTCTAAAAGTGATCTTATTTGGAAACAGCTGTTGCAGATATAAAGTTGAAATGAGGTCTTACTGGAGAAGGTGGGTCCCCAGAGACCTTAACATTTGTCCTTATAAGAAGGTAAAATTTGGACACAGACATACACACACACATTCCAACATGAATCATATCTCAATAAACTCAAGGCTACAGTGCTTACTACATGCCCCTAGGTCATTGCCTTAGGATATTTATACTAGTTGTTTCAATTAATATTTAACTTAGCCCTTCATGTGATGGGTCCATGGTCACTCCATTTATTTACTATTTATTTAATTTACTGTCTCAGTATGCAGCCCAGACTGGCCTCAAATCCAGGATGTTCTTGCCTAATCTTTCCAAGTGCTGGTATTATACATATGTACTACTATGTCTGACTTTGCTATTTAATTTAAATATCTAAAAATAAATAAATAAAAGTCTTCTAATGTAAATTAGGTGACATCACTCTGGAAATCAGTATGAACATTCCTTACAAAAATAAAAATAAAGCTGCCACTCACAAGGGTATATTTTATTTAAAAGAGTCTAAATCTGCATACAGTAGAGATACCACATACTCAGTTTGTTACGGTATTAGTCCCAATAACCAAACTATGGAATCAATGCAGGTACCCATCAACTCACAAATGGATAAAGAAAATGTGGTAGTTGCCTCAGTTTTTTATTTAGGTTTTTTTTTTCAGAGTTGAGGACTGAACTCAGGGCCTTGTACTTGTCAAGCAAGTGCTCTTCCACTGGGCTAATGAGCTAAAGAGGGTATTACCAGGAAGAAGAAGAAAAAAATGGCCAGGAGACACAATGAAGAAAGCCTTCATGCACAAAACAACATGGCGATTCCACCTCACCTCAGTTAGAATGTCAATTATCAAAAAGAAAAATGATAATAGGTGGTAGTGAAAATGTAGCCAATAAGGAACCCTAATACGCTGTGATGGGAATGTAAACTTGTTCAACCACTCTGGAAAGCAATATGGAGGTTCCTCAAAAAAATTAAACATAGAATTACACTGAGCATTTACCAGAAAGATTATAAAGCAGGATACAGTAAAACCACCAATACAACTATGTTTTTTGCAGCACTATCTACCATAGCCAAGGTATGGAGTCTATCCAGATGCCCGTCCCTCACTGGACCAATGGATCAAGCAAATGTGGAATGAAATTTTACTCATTCATTAGAAAGAATGATATTATACCGTCTGTAAAGAAATGGAAAGCTTGGGGGAAATATGTTAAGTGAAATAAGTCAGGCACAGGGAGACAAAGGATGCATGTTTTCCCATATATGTGGATGCTAGGGGCTGGGAATATGGCCTAGTGGCAAGAGTGCTTGCTGCATATTCATGAAGCCCTGGGTTCAATTCCCCAGCACCACATATACAGAAAATGGTCAGAAGTGGCGCTATGGCTCAAGTGGTAGAGTGCTAGCCTTGAGCAAAAAAAGAAGCCAGGGACAGTGCTCACAAGCCTTAAATCCAAGGCCTAGGACTGGCAAAAAACAAAACAAAACAAAACATATGTGTGGATGCTAGATTTAGCTTACAAAGTCATGAATATGTTGGGTGGTATGCAAGTGTATGCAAATGTATTAACTGAAATATAGCAGCAAAGGAGATCTCAAATAGTGTAATTTCTTAAAAAGGCACAATCAATGTTTAGCAAAATAAAACACTGGAAGTAAGTACTTGAAAGGGATGGAGTAGGGTCAAGGGGAAAGGGGTACATACATGAATAGAAGAGGGGGAAAATGCAATTAAGAATCCAATGTCTATCCTACAAAATTAAGAAAAGTGAGGGAAGGGGTGGGTAGGGGAAGGTGTAAGGGTGGCTGAAAGGAGACCATCATGTGTTTCAGGCAGAAAACAGTTTATTGGAGAGCCAAACCACCGAGCTGTCCTCTATAGCAGCCCGAAATAATGATAGAGAGACTATATAGGGAAGGGCGAGAATGAGGTGGGAACACAGTGAATCAGGAAGTGACCTCAGAGCCTGGAGGACCTCCCACTGACCCACAGGTTAGTGAGACCAGTTATCTGGCAGCTACAGGTGCTGGGCAGGGACTTCTATGGAGGGCCATGTGCAGTTTTGTACAGAAAGAAAACAAAGGGGAAGGGGTCTACGTACAGTTTTCCATGGAAAGAAAACAAAGGAAAGGGGTCATTTTCCAGAAGTACCTAATATCCCAGGCTTTTGATAGTTATAAAGGGGTCTTGATTCTCTCTGGCTACTTGGTGCTGAAAAGGGACATTGACTTTAGGGATAGAAGGCAGAGAGAGAGAGATGCTATCTGGTCCAGAAGGCAGAGCTATTATCTGGTGCAGAAGGCAGCAGTAACAGTTCGTTAGTGGTGAATGTGCATATGTGTCTTTGGATGAAATCTGAAAGATGTCTTATGAGGCAAGTGCCAAACAACAAGAAAATCAAAACCATTATGAGGGATCACAAATGGCAGAAGGAAGGGCAGCCATCTGTTCAGGACAGAAAAGAAAGAAATTGGATGACTCAGCTACTTCCTGTTTCCTGCATTCCAGGAGATCCTGGAGTTGGTGGATCAAGTCCCCAACGCCTCCTGACTGACATTTGGTGACTGAGTATGAGAGAGCATGATAAACTGGTTAAGAATAACCAGTCAGTGGGTTGGGAATGCAGCTTCGTGGTAGAGTGCTTGCCTAGCATGCATGAAGCCCTGGGCTCATTTCCTCAGTACCACATAAACAGGAAAAAGCCAGAAGTGGCACTGTGTCCCAAGTGGTAGAGTGCTAGCCTTGAGCAAAAAGCAGCTCAGGGACAGTTGCCAGGCCCTGAGTTCAAGCCCCAGGACTGGCAAAGAAAAAAACACAACAGGATAACCAATCAGAAGCTGGGGCTAGATTGGTGTGGTTAAGGACCCAATGAGAAGCCTTGATCACTTATGAACTGTTTTCTTTTGACCTCCTGGCTCTGGTTAGTTTTTAAAAGGGCAGCACAAAGTGACTTCATGAAACAAGTAGTGAAAACATTCAGGATAACCACTATAGACAAGTCCTCTATAAAAATGCCTGTAAGTATTGTAATCATGGCTCAGTTGGTCTAGTGCTAGCCAATGAGCAAAAGCATTAGGTACAGAGTTTGAGACCCAGTCTCAGACCTAAAAAAAAAAGAAAGAAAGGAAAGAAAAGAAAAGTGGCCAGGCATCAGTGGTTCACACCTGTAACCCTAACTACTAAGGAGGCTGAGATCTGAGGATCACTCTGTAACCCTAACTACTAAGGAGGCTGAGATCTGAGGATCATGGTTCAAAGCCAGCCCAGGGCAGAAATGTCTGAGATATTTTTCAATAAATTATCCAGAAAAAGCCAGAAGTGGTGCTGTGACTCAAGTGGTAGAGAGCTAGCCTTGAGCACAAAGAGGCTCAGGGAGAGCACCCAGACCCTAAGTTCAAGCATGAGGACTGGCAAAAATAAAACCATGCACACACACACACACACACACACACAGAAAAAAAAATTGGTGGGCGCTGATGGCTTATGCTTGTAATCCTGTTGTAAGGAAACTCAGTCATGAGGAACAGAGAAGCCATCACTTAATAGGCCAAATTATGAGTCTTTATTGGAGAGCCTGAGGACTGCTAGTAGACTCTTGTCTCAAAGATCAGCAGCCCCAAATGTAACTATCAGAAAGCTTACACAGGCCAAAACCACATAAGGTGTGAGGAATTAAACCTAAAAGTGTTATGTGTAAGCAAAACAAACCAGATGAGGACACCTTACCTAATAGAAAAGCAAACCATCTAGGGAAACAATCAGGGGAAATCAAAGGCCACTTATCTAGGGGACGCATAGACCCAGTCTCCTTACTACATTCCCCACTGGTTTTAGGCACATGAAATTAATTGTTGATTTTGGGGGCCTAGGCTGAATTTGGAAGCCATAGATCAGGGAAAAGGATCAGGGAAATGTAGAAGTCTGAGTGGATCTGAAGTGCCTTCTGTCTTTCATCCTGAATCAGCAGGCTTCAGTAGCATGTGAGGGAGCCACAAAGGGATCCTATTTACCTCATCACAGTGAGAGTGGTCAGGATAATGATGTCAGGTCCCTTCCAGGCAGGAGTGAGTCCATCTTTAACAAACATTTTTAACCCAAATAGAATCTCTGGGTTGGAAGGGATGGGCTAGATCAAAGCAGTGTCTCCCATCCCAACTGCACATCTCCTGCTGGGCTACTTTTAAGTTCTGCCCAGAGACTACGGAGACTTAAGGAAGCCTTATTAACCTAAGGAGGGAGTCTGACTTCAGTGAAATCTCCCAATATTTTTCTGGTTGCTTTCTCTTAGTAAGTAGGCTTTGTCAAGTCTGGCACCCCACTGGTTTTCAAGGCAGTTTTTAGGCAATGACCTAGGGCAATTTACCAGGGTGACAACTTTGTTAATCAGAATTTTAAAAACAAGGCTAGAATTTTCTGGGAAGATATAGAAGGCTTGGGCCTCCAACTGTACTACTGTTTCCCATGCCAATTTTTTTTATCTATCCTGCCTCATCTTTTAAAAAAATGACCTTGGTCCCTTCATATTAAGGGGAGTTGATGGGCGAAGATCCATCCTCTGTAACTTCTTCAAGTTGGGTCAGGGACACTGATCCTGCCCAGCCTGGAACCTAAAACCTTAGCCTGTTTTACCAAGGGGTTGCCAGGATCAGATGTCATTAGGAGAAATATTTACCCCAAACTGGAAAGTAAATACAACATTTAACTTTTAACAACTGCACAGATCTTGCTACAGTGTACCCTGGTTAGCACTTTGGTTTGCAAAAGCATTTTTCCTGGCTGCCTGGGGAACCTGATCTCTGGTGATCTAACAATGTCTAGGTTATCTGTTCTGTCTGTTAGACAGCTCTCAGTAGGAACATGATTTCAGGCCCATGCTCTATTGGGTACAAACCTCTTTTGAACAGATGAATTTGTGTGGTTAATGTTAGCTCAAAACTCACTGCCAAATAGGGCTTTGAGCAAATAGAGGGGGGTGGGTGAAAGCATAGGTCCCGGCCATCCCAGAGGACCATGCAGAGATAATCACAGGCAGGAGAAGAAGGTTCATAAGGAGGTTTATTAGTGGGGCCATAGTTCCCACGGGAGAGGGAACTACATGGCGTCTGCACCTTATCCAGGTGGCAGCTTCTCTCTTTGGGGGTAAAGGGGAAGTAGGTAGTGAGTAGGAGTGGCTCATTAGGGATGGGTGGATCTGGGGGCTAGTGGGAGGAGCTGAGGACCTGAGGCTAGGGAAATGCTAACATTGGGATTTTAAACTGTCCCCCTTTTTGCAACCCTAGCTTTTTACTACCTACTATAAAGGATGACTCACCAACCAGGGTGCAAGTTCCTGCTCAGTTACAAAGTAGACAGAGATGGACATTAGATAAGATGCTTAGAGACTATTTTCCTATGACCTCCCAGCTCTGATTAATTTTGAAGGGCCAAGCACAAGTAACTCCAGTATCTGACACCCTCACTATCATCTGATCAGTATCTTTCAACTGCCTCTGGATGGCCATGGTTGCCAAGACAAGTTAGGAGTGTCTTTTCCTTGCTAGGATAATGCCCCATTGGTATTTCCCTTGGTTGGTGGTTGGACTTGAACTCAGGGCCTGAGCACTGTCCTTGAGCTCCCCCACTCAAGGATAGTACTCTACTATTTTGAGCCACAGCACAACTCCACTTCTTTCAGTACTCTGCTGGTCAATTAGAGATGAAAGTTTCACAGGGACCCTTTTGTACCTGGACTGGCTTTTGAACTGCAGTCCTCAGATCAATGAGTCTTTGCCAAGAGCCTTTTTACTCCAACTGAACAACAAGAAGATCAAATAGAAATAGTTCCTAAGCATGGTCTTACTTGGAACTTAAGAGTCAAAGTTGACAAACTTGTAAGAATCATCTGAATATCTGTGGGCCTGCCTGTAATTGCTATAAAAACCTGTGAAGGCAGCAACTAAACAATCATTTTGATAGTCCTAATTTCTCCTTTTTCCAGTTTGAAACAACTATTTAGGACAATTTACTTCAGCTCTCATTTGCATTTAAATGACCCTTTAGAAACCTTGAGACAGGTAATGCCCATTTCTTTTCTGTGGCCTGGTCTTAAAGCCACTGTTTTGATTTTCGTGTGTGTGTGTGTGTGTGTGTGTGTGTGTGTGTGTGTGTGTGTGTGTGTGTACAGTCTGAGTTCTCTTAGAGAATCTTTGAGCTTAAATGACACTTTTTTTTCTTAAAGCAAGAATTACAAGCACCTGCACTGTACCCAAGAATCTAAACTTGACAAACAAGGAACTTCAGAGCATCTTTTTGCTTTTTCTATAATGCTTCTAATTACAAAATAGCATTGAAACCTGTTAGCCTGATTTCCATTTCAGAAGACACCCAGTTGTCTTAGGCCTTGCAGTAAAGCATGGCCCTTCCTTGAAATTAGCTGGCACAGGGGTGTCAGGGCCTTTTGAAACAGGCAGCTGCAACCGATAACAGCAGCTCTCCCCTTTGAAGTAGTATTCCACTTGGGGAACTACAACCATAAATGCTAACAACAGATCCCCTGAAGTAATTTCCTGCTCATGCAGCTGCAACCATAAATCTTAGCCCTGCCACCATGGAATCTCCCGCTCTCAAATCCCTCACATCTCTCATGGCTCACATGGACCTGATTCCATATAACCATGCTTGTAGTCCCCCTCTGGCTGCTATTCTCAGCCTGCAAGGTAGCCTGTCAGGTTACTGACATTAAATTCTTTTCCCTTTGTATGTGACCATTTGTCCAAGTGATTTTCTTGGGGAAGCTTTTCATTGGTCCCATGACTTGAATCTGGGGCCCTCCCATCTAGCTTCTTCTTCTCAGGGAATCAGAGATGCTTCAGGGACTCCAGCCCATCTGGCTCACTCTGCCTTCACATATACCAGCGGCCATCTACATCCACTAATCTTCCTTGGTGAGTCAGCTCTTTTCCTGGAACACAGATTCCATCACTGACTCCTGAAGTCTTTTGTATCAAGCTCTGGGACTTCCTCCCATCCTTGGACAGAGAAAATCGCTGGGCTTTTGCCTTCTGGGCCTTTGCTCGAAATGTGGTGGATCTTCTCACTTTTACAGGTCGAGGGACTTTGGGGGACACCCACTATCTCTTGTAACCAGTACTGTTCACTCCACACCATGGGAGGACCCTCCTCACATATCCCCTTCGACTCTCCCTTGTGTCTCCTTAACAATTTTACTCCCCTCAAATTCACTTCTGATCTCAAGCTTTCCAGGCTTATTCAACTGTATAACCAAATTCAGCCCTTACACACTCTAGATAGTGACTCAAAGTGGCCATTTAATGGCACATTCCATCCCAACATTTTATGGAACCTTTATAACTTCTGTGAGTGCTCAGAAAAATGGAAAGAGATTCCCTACATACAAGCTTTTCATTTCTCCCCTCTAAGCCCAGTTTCTGTACTTCCCACTCCCCTCAGCCCAAATTATATGTTCACTTTCAACCTGCTGCCTTGCCTTGCCATGCCACTCAGCTTACCTCCTTTCACCCCCTATACCACACTCTCGCTCTGCCCAGCCTCCTGTGGCTCAGCAGACACCACATCTCTCAACTTTTTATACCCCTTCAGGGTTTCAAATGATGTGAATCTGTTTTGTTCTCATAACTCCATGTTGCTCCCACAGCTCACTGACCTCACTCCCCGGGAACCCCTCCTCGTTCTCAGGAAAACTTCATCCTTGACCTTATCTGAAAGTGCAGGACTGCTGGTTCAGGAAGATACTCCTATTATAAAATCTGTCAAAAAGGACAGTTCAGACAATAAATCCCCAACAGGATAAAACCAAAAAATTCCAAAAAAGAGTCTTACCCTAGAATATATAAAAACCAACCAGCCCACTCACCCTCCCCCACACCTTTCCCAATCACCCTTACAGGCCAGAGATTTAGTTTACGTCTCCAATACCCATCAACCTCGATTCTCCATTTGCTCCTTTAGACTCCATCATAAATGAGATGTCTCTACCCTGTTACACTTTCCATCCCAACAGCTTCCAAGGTCCAGGGCCACCTGCATTGGATCCACAACTGTAATATAAACTTCCATCAGTCTATGGTGCCCTCCTACAGGGCAGTACCCACAGGACCTCAGTCTCTGCAGATTATAAAGAAAGTGGAGATGAGCCTGCTTAGCATTCTGGAAGACTCAACATTAAAACATCCCAAGGACCTGCTCTCCATGGATGAGTAGCCTCCCTTTCTCCTCATCTCAATACTATCAGTTTCTCTATATTTTGTGGGCCAAATTCTGTTTCTACACCAGGACCCCTACCCTTTCTATTCTCCTAGATTTGGTTTAGGATCTATAATTATAGGGTATGTTCTCAGACTTTAGCCCAGAGGAGATATATACCTTTCCTCACTTTACCTTCTTCTATTCCACATAATGTTTTTCCTTGCCCTTGGTATTCTGGGAATCTTGCAGCTCACAACCCATACTTCAGCTGAGCCCCAGGTACATAACCCATATGCTTGGTACTTTTACATGATTATCTTCCCAGCAGCTGCTTTCCTCAGCCTGGTGCCACTCCATGGGATGCACCAGGCCCATAGCCCTCTCCTTAGACCTAAGACAGGCCTGCACTTCAGGATGTTATTATGTGGAAAATGCGCCCAAACTTTTTAACAGTGGAGGGAATTAAGCCCTAAGTCCTCAACATTACATTACATTTACATTTTTACTAAGCCAAATAACTCTGATTACAGTGCTAATAACTTCAGGGAAACTGTTTTTAATTCCTTTCCAAATCCACTCCCCATTGTTAATTTTCACTTAAAAGAAACTTTAGATAACCTTTTAACTAACCTTTCTCTTTAAAACAACATAAAAACCCTTTGAAAAATTTGGTAATCCCCAAACCTGATGACCTTCTTTGGAGTCTAAACTTAAAAATGCCCATTTACCTTTGTGGTTTAAATTTAAACTCACCTGATTTTTTTTTCCTACAGCATGCTGACAGTTTTTATCTTGAACATGTCCACACTCACATACACCCCCCCCACACACACACATTCTTGTACAAAGATCTTAAAGTGTACAAAAATGAATATTGGCCATACATATTCTGGAATTTTAGAGGCAAAGGATATATATATTTAAACAAACAATCAGAATCTCTTACTCTTATGGATGACCAAGATTTAAGACAAAACTTTTTAACAAATCATTTTAGCTGGGCCTCATTTCTCCAGTATCTGCTTGTTTAACAAGGCATTAGTATATCAATTTACCTTTGAATACCTTCAGTTGGAGGAAGGCTGGGTGGGGGTCAGGTGAAACTAAACTGGGCCTGACTGTGTTTTATCCAATTTTAGACAAAAGCACTTTACAACTTTTTACACTGACAGGACCAGCCAGATGTCCGAACCCATGAGACAGCCATCTGTGGGCCCTGCTCCCACCCCTGCCTGCCCCCCCCCCCCAACTGGCCGCTGCAGCAGGAAGGGAATGCAGCCTGAAGCTTGTGACTTTAGCCAGATTTCTAAAGGACCAAACCAGCCTGCAAATGCCTGTGTTCCGCCTCCTGACTGCTGCCAATCAGAGAGTACATAGCAGGTTTAAGGATGGGTCCAGTTGGAGGCTAGAACTTTCATTCCTCCAGAGATGCCCAAATGAACAACAAAGACACAGAAAACAAAGATCCACAAGACAGAAACACACCAAGTTGCCTGGCCCCAAAGCCTTTCACTATATCAAGCAGATGCTGGGTCAGCCTGGCCCCAAAGCCACCAACCATGAAAAACAAAAACTGGGTGGCCTGATCCACAGACCTTCACCAAGACTAGATGCTAGGAAGTCTCTCACCCTACCATGGCCAGATGCAACCAGAACCTCACCTCATCAGTGTGGGAGAAAGGAGGGCAGGTCTCAAGCACATCTGCTCCCTTTAGCTCTTCAATTTCCAGATGGATGAATCCTCAGATACTAGAAAAACATACAAAAAGAAAACAGAGACAAATAGACACTTACTCTGGAAGTGTCCTGAGCATTTCCAAACTCCAAAAAGATTTATGGCATGTCTGGCATCCACAATCCCAGCTGTTGGAGCGTTTGAAGAGCCATTGGACTCTGAGAAATGTCACAAGTGGCCCCTTCCCCATGGAATCTTCCATCCTTTGGCTTCTGGAATTATGGAGGCCATTTTCTGGTGTGGCTTCAAGGAACCCAAGAGTCCCCCTTGGCACCTGGGTCTCCTTGACTGAGATCCCAGATGAGCCCCCAATGTTGTAAGGAAACTCAGTCTTGAGAAATAGAGAAGCCACCACTTGAAAGGCCAAATTATGAGTCCTTATTGGAGAGCCAGAGGATTGCTAGTGGACTCTTGTC